>NC_084559.2:32685645-32850645 GCF_033978685.3 Nerophis lumbriciformis | reverse complement strand
TATGCAGTGCGGCTCATCGTGTGAATCTGCTAAATGCAGCTAGCACTGTGCTCCTTAATCTTACACAGAAAGGAGACGTACATTCTTGCAGACATTCATACATTGTTCATTGTTCTGTGTGTGTCACATGAACAGATAAGTACATTCGATGATTCAACAGTGTTTAATCTTGAATTGTTCACTTATATTGTCTTTAATGGTACTGTGAATAATTGGTGCATCTTCTGAGCTAGTGTCTTGACTTGTCTGTATTTATTTTTTGACTAGTAAATAGCAGTTGTTTGTGTTTATAATTGTGTTGTTTACTTGCTGTTTCATTTATCCTAACGTACAGCTAACCGCTGGATACGTTTTTGTACTTGTCACAGTTTTATTGTGTGCTTACAGACACTGGTTTATGTTTTTGAAGGTGATGGATTAATTTTCCGTGCAGCGGCTGCGTCCTTTTTCAACGATCGGGTTGATCGTCTTCGGCTTTGGGGCTGTGTCTTGTGCATTTTGCCACATCTTGTCCATGACAAGGGTGAGTCCATAACACGCTATATGACTGACTGAATGATTGTGTGAGTGTGTTTGAATTAATGTGAACAATTTCATTGGTCTACCGTCATCCATTCGGCAATTTCATCAGTCTGATGTGACAAAACTAAATTTATTGCCAACTAGAGCTGCAACAACTAATCGATTAAATCGATTATAAAAAATAGTTGGCGATTAATTTAGTCATTGATTCGTTGGATCTATGCTATGCGCATGCGCAGAGGCAAATTTTTATTTATGAATTTATTTATTTATTTTTATTTTTTTATTTTTTTTATAAACCTTTATTTATAAACTGCAACATGTACAAACAGTTGAGAAACAATAAACAAAATAAGTATGATGCCAGTATGCTGGTTTTTTTTCCCAATAAATACTGGAAAGGATAGAAATATAGTTTGTCTCTTTTATCCGATTATTAATCGATTAATCGGAGTAATAATCGACAGATTAATCGATAATCAAATTAATCGTTAGTTGCAGCCCTATTGCCAACTAGTTAAGCTTGTGAACCTGGAAAAAATCAATACATTTGCCGTAGCATTGTATAAATTACATCGTGACGAAAAATGAGTGGCTTATAGCCCGGAAATGATGGTAAATTTGTACAACATCAAAGAGATTATTTTTGTTGATCGCGTCTTTGTTTTATTGCAGATTGCTTGCATCTACATTTTACAAGGGACCCAGGATGATTTTAATCTACATTTAAAACACTTCCTACTGGTCCAGATAATATAGTATAGGCTAGACTTTATTTATCGCACAATGGGAAAATTATGTGGCTGCAGTGCAGATTTGACATACAGTAACAAAAACAATGAAAAACTCAAAAATAGTTATAAATGATAAATAACGCATATTGCACACTAAATGATCGCACTATGTATAAAAAACAAAACTAAAACACTATATTTGCAAAACCCACGCCCACCCCCTCCAAAAGTATCATAATCTATCTTTTGAAAATGTGCACTGTTTAAGTATATCGTTGATGGCAATCACTCGAAACGAGTATGATTGTCCTCCTGTTGGTGGGATTGCCTTCAGGAGAATGCCAGTGCGTGAAATCTTTTAAAGTGGGGAGACTGGTGCACAGACAGCCACCACACTGTCCTTGGCAAAGAGAAGGCCAGGGTCCAATGGCATGGAGACCAAGACAATTGGGGGCCCATCTTTGCTGCAGCCTTCTTCCGCCTTTGTGACCGTTGTGGAGTTTCTATGCAACCATCATCCGCCCCCTCCGCCGTTGAGGTCTTTTTCGACGAGGGAGACGCGCAGACTCCAACGTCACTTCTTCGCTGTGGGGAGCTGTATCCGGTGGCAAGGGAAAACCAGGACGACCGGCACCTCTTCACAGCTGCAGGAGGCTGCCGGAGCTCCGGTCTGTCGGAGGACCGCCTATGGTGCGCCTACCAGCACTTGCTTTTCTCTCAGGGTGTGCTCCCCTAGCCTTTTGTCTTCCCAGACTAACCCACAAGGCAGCGGGGCACATTAAGTATATATCTTGAAGTCATCGCCGCTATTTCTATTCCCGACGTGGTTGGAAATAACCTTCATAAACATTATATAGATTCACCCGGTCACACCGAATGAAAAAAAGGGGCTTATAGCAGCATTTATGTCATTGCATGTTGCACATCGGTGTTACGCGCATGCCAACGTTATATGAAAATAATACTTTATCTTACTTTTTTTGTGTTCCCTACAGCCATAAGCACTGACTGAGAGCGTGACTTACTGTAATATTGAAGTGCTTTCACCCCCTGGTAGCCACACTACAAGCTCACGTACAAGCTCACGCCAAAATGCATGAACCTTATCGTTTGGCACTTTGGCATTGTTTAAAGGGGTCATATTATGACTTTTATTTTCTATTTTAAAAACACTTCATTTTGGACTACATTACATGTAATGATGGTTCTTTGGTGAAAAATGTGCTTAGATTTTGTTTTACAGACATATTTGAAAGCCATAATTTTGCCCCCTTTTAAAACAAGCCGTTTTGAGAGGCAGGGTTGTTAGATGCAAATGAACCCCTACTCAACACTTTAAGTAAGCATTCGCCGCCGCCCGGCAGAAATGTTTTGTAGTTTTTAGCTCTCTTGCTTTTGTTTTGCACTATGGATATTGGTGACCGCCACCAGCCATATGTTTTAAATGTGACTTAGACCACAACGCAACATCCAAGATGATATAGCTAGGTCAACGGGACCACAGTGTTTTATGCAGGTCTGTAACTACACACTAGGGTTAAACTTCTACACAGTCTGTATCTCTCCAATGTTAACTCCTGGACATATCAATGTGTATGTTGACAGTGAAATTATTTTCTATACTGTATCATGATAATTAGAGATCGGCAGTCCGATATTATCGGCCGATAAATGCTTTAAAATGTAATATCGGAAATTATCGGTATCGGTTTCAAAATTATCGGTATCGGTTTCAAAAAGTAAAATGTATGACTTTTTAAAACGCCGCTGTGAACACGGACGGAGGGATAAGTACAGAACGCCAATAAACCTTAAAGGCACTGCCTTTGCGTGCCGGCCCAGTCACATATTATCTACGGCTTTTCACACACACAAGTGAATGCAAATCATACTTGGTCAACAGCCATACAGATCACACTGAGGGTGGCCGTATAAACAACTTTAACACTGTTACAAATATGCGCCACACTGTGAACCCTCACCGAACAAGAAAGACAAACACATTTCGGGAGAACATCCGCACCGTAACACAACACAAACACAACACAAGAAATACCCAGAACCCCTTGCAGCACTAACTCTTCCGGGACGCTACAATATACACCCCCCGCTACCTAAACCCCTCCCCCGCCCAACCCCGCCCACCTCAACCTCCTCATGCTCTCTCAGGGAGAGCATGTCCCAAATTCCAAGCTGATGATGAGGTGGCGACTCGTCCAGGGTGTACCCCGCCTTCCGCCCGATTAGAGCTGAGATAGGCTCCAGCACCCCCCGCGACCCCGAAGGGAATAAGCGGTAGAAAATGGATGGATGGATGGATGTTTTGAGGCATGTTAAAAAAAATAATGCACTTTGTGACTTCAATAATAAATATGGCAGTGCCATGTTGGCATTTTTTTTCCATAACTTGAGTTGATCCAGCAGGGCATCATAACAAAATTAGGCATAATAATGTGTTAATTCCACGACTGTATATATCGGTATCGGTTGATATCGGAATCGGTAATTAAGAGTTGCACAATATCGGAATATCGGATATTGGCAAAAAAGCCATTATCGGACATCTCTAATGATAATACTTTTCAGTGCTGCTGCTTTGAACACTTGTAAACAATGCAGGCTCAAGTAAATAAACCACGCTACGAGCGACCTCGCAAACGTAATAGCAGGTTATAATACTAACTGGTCCATTGCCAAACACAATAAGCACTGGTTCAAGTGGAAGTCGTTTTTAGGAAAATCATTCTTTATTTTGCCGGTGGACGGTGATGCTATTGTCACAGTAGAAGGCTCAGCTAGCTACACAACAACTCTAGCTAACATTTCTAACCTACTGTTTTTACTTATCGCTTCATTGTCTATATAGTAGTCACCGAGCCCGCCCTTAAAAGTATTTTTTTCCGGAAAAATCCATCTTCTTGTTGGTTGAAACAAGACTAGTCTTTGCACACACTCGAAGCGACTTCTTCACAGATGTAGGCACTTTGCTTAAAATCCCAAAAGTTAAAAGTAAGTCACTTTTTTTCTTCAGATGAGGCTGAATGTTTGTGTCGTGACTTGTGCTAGTTAACGCAAACAAACAACAGAGCATTTTCCTTCATTGGGGTTTCATCGTCGACACGATGATGTTGCACAGCCAGTTTTACGTGAATTTAAATTGGCTGACTCTGGTAGGGACGTTTTGGTAAACGTCTCCCATATAAGGATAATCCGCCGATGTCACATTTGAACAAAACGTCACGCTTGAAGAAAATTCCAAACGGACCGTTTGGAGGAAGTAGGCAAGATAGTTTTATAAATATCTCTGCAATGCCTCCACAGTTTGATCTTACGCAGATCCCAAATACACATACGGCAAGAAAAGTTGGTTCTGCATAGTAGGTCCCCTTTAACACAAGTCAATCAATCAATCAATCAATCAATGTTTATTTATATATCCCTAAATCACAAGTGTCTCAAAGGGCTGCACAAGCCACAACGACATCCTCAGTTCAGATCCCACATCAAGGCAAGGAAAAAACTCAACCCAGTGGAATCACAATGAGAAACCTTGGAGAGGACCGCAGATGTGGGTAACCCCCCCTTCCCCCCTCTAGGGCGACCGGTGCAATGAACGTCGAGTGGATCTAGCATAATATTGTGAAAGTCCAGTCCATAGTGGATCTAACACAGTGGTTCTTAACCTGGGTTCGATCAAACCCTAGGGGTTCGGCGGAGGTCAGGACACACCCGACTCATCGTGTAAATAAAAATTTCTCCCTATCGGCGTATTACGGATACGGCAACAGCAGAAGTCACACTGATTTGTGTAATTTGTTGTGAGTTTATGCACTGTGTTGGTTTTGTTGTTTGAACAAGGTGATGTTCATGCACGGTTCATTTTATGCACCAGTAATAAAACATGGTAACACTTTAGTATGGGGAAAATATTCACCATTAATTAGTTACTTATTAACATGCAAATTAGTAACATATTGGCTCTTAACTAGTCATTATTAAGTACTTATTAATAGGGATGTCCGATAATGGCTTTTTGCCGATATTCCGATATTGTCCAACTCTTTAATTACCGATACCGATATCAACCGATACCGATATCAACCGATACATACAGTCGTGGAATTAACACATTATTATGCCTAATTTGGACAACCAGGTATGGTGAAGATAAGGTACTTTTAAAAAAATAAAATAAAATAAGATAAATAAATTAAAAACATTTTCTTGAATAAAAAAGAAAGTAAAACAATATAAAAACAGTTACATTGAAACTAGTAATTAATGAAAATTAGTTAAATTAATTGTTAAAGGTTAGTACTATTAGTGGACCAGCAGCACGCACAATCATGTGTGCTTACGGACTGTATCCCTTGCAGACTGTATTGATATATATTGATATATAATGTAGGAACCAGAATATTAATAACAGAAAGAAACAACCCTTTTGTGTGAATGAGTATGAATGAGTGTAAATGGGGGAGGAAGGTGTTTTGGGTTGGTGCACTAATTGTAAGTGTATCTTGTGTTTTTTATGTTTATTTAATTTTAAAAAAATTAAAAATAAACGATACTGATAATTAAAAAAAATGATACCGATAATTTCCGATATTACATTTTAACGCATTTATCGGCCGATAATATCGGCAGGCTGATATTATCGGACATCTCTACTTATCAATGCTTTAAACGGCATGGCCTTATTATAACACTAACCTTCTAACCCTAACCCTAACGAAATAACTCTAAATTAAGTTTTTGTTACTTGGAATACGTTCCCCTAGTGTCCAAAAAAATCTAAATTAAGTCTTTGTTACTTAGAATATGTTCCCCTAGTGTCCAAAAAACTCTAAATTAAGTTCCCCATACTAAAGTGTTACCAAAAACATATAATTTTGTCTTGAATTTGAAAAAAAAACATTTAATTTTTCACTAAAGAAGAGTTCGGTGAATGCACATATGAAACTGGTGGGGTTCGGTACCTCCAACAAGTTTAAGAACCACTGATCTAACATAATAGTGAGAGTCCAGTCCATAGTGGGGCCAGCAGGAGACCATCCCGAGCAGAGTATTCAACACTGTAACATAAATTATTAGTTATAAAAGACAAAATTCATATTGGCTGGAAAAGTTACAAATAACACGTCTTATCAAGCCTTATTCTGCTTGATCCGCCTTGCCCTTGCTCCCACTCCAGGCGACTCCTCTTCGCCTCCCACCCGTGGTTGCCCCCGAGCTTGAGCCTCCACAACCTCTGTGTCCTCTAACCACTTGACACCTTTTCAGATTCATCCCCATCCCTTGGCAGACGGCACGCACTTCACCCGCAGGCCACGCTGTGCAGCAATCCTCGACAATCAATGGCGGATAAATCAATGCTATCTCTTTTTTCCATGCCTCTGCTACCATTGATTTTTTTTTCTCCCACCGTTACTTTGCTGCGTGCGGAAAGTTTGCTCATTTAAAGTGAGTTCGCTCGCAGGAACACATTTTAACAACGCCAGGCTGTCAGCGCCGAGCCAGACGCTAATACTCGCGCCGGATGGGGCGCGGAAGAGCTTTATTTATGAGATGCGGCGTTCAAACGGAGACTGGAGTGGATTTATTGAATGGGATCATTGTGAGCTCTCTTTTTAATAGAGGTCTGGCCAACCCTGCCTTGATTGGAAGCGCTTTTATTTTGCTACCTTAAAACAGCGGCGAAGCGGCGACGCTTTGATCGCAAGAGACAAGGGGGCCCAATTAGTGATGGGATTGCTCTCATGTTGCTGTTTTAGGGAAAAGCTTGTCGCTATCAAATACAATTTCACAGCCAGTCTCCAGGCTCTTGCGACGTGTCACCGGCAATGATAGCTGGGAAATGCGCGCACTCAGATATATTATTTTGAAAGCTCCATTTAATATAGCCCACAGTAAATTATCTACTGCGATGTTTCGCCCGTTTCCCCCATAAATAATTCATTGTTTTTATGTGCCCTCATGCCGCCTTGGGGGATTGGAACAGCTGAGTGTTTTCACAACGTATTTGTGTCCAATCTTCTGTGCATTGAGCGCGCTCCAATCAAACCACAGTAAACATGGTTTGGATGTTTGTTGAGTCATCTGCTTATCAGCTAATCAAATGACTTGTTTGCCCGCTCGCCGGAGCACCTGCGCCTGATTGGCTACTTCTCTATTGATTGTGCATGTGTTTGATTTACGGTAAAGCCTCACGCTGTATGTATTATGACTGAAATCCAGAGGCTTTATTGTGTGCTCAGCGGCGATGAGGGAGTAAGCGGGATTGAAGCTAATACAGCATCGACCCCGAGCTGTTCTTTTGGAAATGCATTTGCGCAGGAAAAGGACGCCATAAAAAGAGACACGGCGTGTGCGACACGTGTAACTCTTCTCCCTAAGAGCTGACGCCGTTGCGTGAAAGTGCAAGTCATAAAGAGAATTTCAAAGGCAGAGAGGCCAACGTGGTGAGATGCAGCTACCAGGCATCGGGGAGCAATCAGATAGGGCAGAATTGATGACCTGGCTCACGATGGATTTCTCGGGGCGAGCTGCCAGACCGAGGTAATACTTTCAAGCTCTTATCAGCACTGGCATAAGCTGAGTGCTGCATCACCCACTACCCAGCGTCAGCTTATTATGAGTCCATGATGCCAGATTGCTTGTCCTTTCCTTTTGTGTGTCTGTGGCCTCTGTGCACTGTTGGCAAGAGGGAAACGATGACGATAAAAAATCCTAAAGGCCGCCGCCGCCGCCGTTTGTGACATTTTTTCTTAAAGAAACAAACATTTTTAGCTGACTCACTTAAAGGCCTACTGAAATGTGATTTTCTTATTTAAACTGGGATAGCAGGTCCATTCTATGTGTCATACTTGATCATTTCGCGATATTGCCATATTTTTGCTGAAAGGATTTAGTAGAGAATATCGACGATAAAGTTCGCAACTTTTGGTCGCTGATAAAAAAAAGCCTTGCCTGTACCGGAAGTAGCAGACGAGTAGCGTGACGTCACAGGTTGTGGAGCTCCTCACATCTGCACATTGTTTACAATCATGGCCACCAGCAGCGAGAGCAATTCGGACCGAGAAAGCGACAATTTCCTCAATAATTTGAGCGAGGATGAAAAATTCGTGGATGAGGAACGTGAGAGTGAAGGACTAGAGAGCAGTTGGGAGCGATTCAGTTAGGGAAGATGCTGTGAGAGGCGGGTGGGACCTGATATTCAGCTGGGAATGACTAAAACAGTAAATAAACACAAGACATATACTGTATATACTCTATTAGCCACAACACAACCAGGCTTATATTTAATATGCTACAAATTAATCCTGCATAACAAACACCTCCCCCCTCCCGTCCATATAACCCGCCAATACAACTCAAACACCTGCACAACACACTCAATCCCACAGCCCAAAGTACCGTTCACCTCCCCAATGTTCATACAGCACATATATTTCCCCAAAGTCCCCATAGTTACATACGCGACATGCACATAGCGGCACGCACGTACGGGCAAGCGATCAAATGTTTGGAAGCCGCAGCTGCATACATACTCACGGTACCATGTCTGCGTATCCAACTCAAAGTCCTCCTGGTAAGAGTCTCTGTTGTCCCAGTTCTCCACAGGCCAATGGTAAAGCTTGACTGTCATCTTCCGGGAATGTAAACAATGAAACACCGGCTGTGTTTGTGTTGCTGAAGGCGGCCGCAATACACCGCTTCCCACCTACAGCTTTCTTCTTTGCTGTCTCCATTGTTCATTGAACAAATTGCAAAAGATTCACCAACACAGATGTCCAGAATACTGTGGAATTTTGCGATGAAAACAGACGACTTAAGAGCTGGCCACCATGCTGTCCCAAAATGTCCTCCACAATCCGTGACGTCACGCGCTGACGTCACCATACCGAGACGTTTTCAGCAGGATATTTTGCGCGAAATTTAAAATTGCACTTCAGTAAGCTAACCCGGCCGTATTGGCATGTGTTGCAATGTTAAGATTTCATCATTGATATATAAACTATCGGACTGCGTGGTCGGTAGTAGTGGGTTTCAGTAGGCCTATAAGACGGACGTGTGAGTGATGCATTTTTGCGAATATTTGTGTAACCTGACTCTCGCCAGATTTTTGTAGTTCGCTGAGCTCCACACAAGGATCTGGGACTTCTCAATAGGAGATGTATTTCAGAAGGCGGGGCCTTGTAAAAAAACAATTGTATGTGATAGGATAAACCACTTGTCCGTTATCGTGAATGACGTGCTACTTCAACCACTCACATCTAAATCAACCCGTGACGCTGATGAGAGCGACGCTGGGAAATCCAAAACAGAACAGCCGACATATTGGATAACGACACAGCGAGAATTTAATAAATGCCTTCAAAACCGTTCTCTGTTCATCTTTTAAAGAATTAATATTCGATAGATTCGACATAACAGTTGCAAAAGCAGAATCAATGTCAGCACACGACTCCTCGCTGCCTGCCGCCATTGTTTTTTGAATCAAACTGTATTTGCCAACCCTCCCGAATTTTCCGGGAGACTCCCGAAATTCAGCGCCTCTCTCGAAAACCTCCCGGGAAAAATATTCTCCCGAAAATCTCCCGATTTTCAGCCGGAGCTGGAGGCCACGCCCCCTCCAGCTCCATGCGAACCTGAGTGAGGACAGCCTTTTTTCACGTCCGCTTTCCCACGATATAAACAGCGTGCCTGCCCAATCACGTTATTCCATACGAGGCGTCCGGCATACCGCCGATGAGCATGGTGCAGATGGAGAAGATCTTCTCGGCGTCCGTGTTGGCGCACACGTTGCCAAAGCCGACGCTGGTCAGCCTGCTGAGGGTGAAGTAGAGGGCGGCGATGTACGAGCTGCGCACCGACGGGCCGCCGACCGTGTTGTTGACGTAGGGCATCTCCAGGCGTTTGCCCAGCTCATGGAGCCATCCTCAGGGAAGAGACGGAAGGACAACAGGGTGACAAGAACTAAATCATCCAGACTAGAGATAAATTGTATTATTATGTTTATCTTACCTAAAAATAAATATATTTATTAATTTAAAAAAAAAAAAAAAAAATGTTTACTATATTTTGCTAAAAACATCTAAATTAATTGTATTTTTATTTGTATTTTTTCTGACTCCTTATTACATCCAGCCATAGAATTATACATTCAAATAAACATATTTGAAATAATTAATTTTAAATGATCATAATGATTCATTTAAAATGGCCATATTTAATTATTAAAATAATTGCTTGTTTATCAACAACTTTAGCATTTTATTCATTACATTTTGAAGCTCTCAGAAGCCAAGTTATGTTATATTTCTTAAGATTTATTTATGCAAGTTTGAAGTATCAATTATCTAAACACAGTCTTGTTTGCATATTTTTAGGATATATATATATATATATATATATATATATATATATATATATATATATATACATATATATATTTATATATATATATATATATTTATATATATATATATTTATATATATATTACTGTATGTATATATATATATATATATATATATATATATTACGTGGGTTCCCTCCGGGTACTCCGGCTTCCTCCCACCTCCAAAGACATGCACCTGGGGATTGGTTGATTGGCAACACTAAATTGGCCCTAGTGTGTGAATGTGAGTGTGAATGTTGTCTGTCTATCTGTGTTGGCCCTGCAATGAGGTGGCGACTTGTCCAGGGTGTACCCCGCTTTCCGCCCGATTGTAGCTGAGATAGGCTCCA
Organism: Nerophis lumbriciformis; assembly: GCF_033978685.3. Taxonomy (NCBI): domain Eukaryota; kingdom Metazoa; phylum Chordata; class Actinopteri; order Syngnathiformes; family Syngnathidae; genus Nerophis; species Nerophis lumbriciformis. The sequence goes on along the minus strand of NC_084559.2, from coordinate 32,839,638 downwards.
GCGCCCCTAGCGACCCCGAAGGGAATAAGCGGTAGTAAATGGATGGATGGATGGATGGATATATGAAATACTTGACTTTGTGAATTCTAGGTGTAAATATACTCCTCCCCTCTTAACCACGCCCCCAACCACGCCCCCGCCCCAACCCTGACCACGCCCCCCACCCCCCACCTCCCAAAATCGGCGGTCTCAAGGTTGGCAAGTATGAATCAAACAGTCGCTTCGGCGCTACGTCACATCTATGGAATCCCGCCCGGTGATCCTGATTGGTTCATTATTTTTTGCTATCTTGAAGGTTTTTGCAATGCCCTCAAGCCCAGATCCTTGTGTGGAGCTCAGCGAACTACAAGGATCTGGTGAGAGTCAGGTTAATATTTTTGTGAAGAAACGACCAAACTAGGTGCAACATGCGCCACTTCTTTAAAACGATGCATCAACCATTCTAGAAAAGACTCTTGAATATTTGTGCAGGAACATTTCACATGTGCACAGAAAAATAAACATGTAATAACAGGTTATAATACTAACTGGTCCATTGCCAAACACAGTAAGCACTAATTCAAGTTAAAGTTGTTTTTAGGAAAATCATTCTGTATTTTGCCGGTGGACGGTGATGCTATTGTCACAGTAGAAGGCTTAGCCAGCTACACAACAACTCAAGCTAACAAATTAGAACTTACTGTTTCTACTTACCGCTTCATCGTCTCCCCCCCTACCATATATAGTAGTCACCGAGATCGCCCTTAAAAGTTTTGTTTTTTTCGGTAAATCCATCTTTTTGTGAAGGTCTCTTGTTGAAACAAGGCTAATGTTTGCACACACTCGAAGCGACTTCTTCACAAATGATTAAAATATTAAAAGTTAAAAGTAAGTCGCTTTTTACTTCAGATGAGGCTGAATGTTTGTGTCATGACTTGTGCTGGTTAAAGCAAACAAACAACAGAACATTTTCCTTCCTTTCATCGTCGACATGATGATGATGCACAGCCGGTTTTACATCAATTTAAATTGGCTGACTCTGGTCGGGACGTTTTGGTAAATGTCTCCCATACAAGGATTATCCGCTGACGTCACACTTGAACAAAACGTCACACTTGAAGAAAACACCAAACGGACCGTTTGGAGGAAGTAGTCAAGATAGTTTTATAAATATCTCTGCAATGCCTCCACAGTTTGATTTTACGCAGATCCCATATTTTTGTGAAGAAATGAACAAACTTGGTGCAACGTGCGCCACTTCTTTAAAACGATGCATCAGCCATTCAAGAAAATAATCTTAAATATTTGTGCAGGAACATTTCACATGTGCAAAGAAAAAAAAACGTAATAGGCACACATTGGCCTGCTTTAAAAGGGAACTGCACTCTTTTGGAGGGATTTTCCCGTCATCCACAATCCCTATGTGAGACAAGACCACACGTCTTTCCCTTTTCTGTGCAATCTAAATAGTAAAAGACTGCTTGTACAAGACGGCTAACAATACAGATAAATGAGATGCATCTAGTCCACCAAAATTCTGTATTTCAAAATTCAGTCAATTTTGTCCTCAGAATTCTACGGACAATACCCCATGATTACAATGTGAAAAGTGTCATAACGGAGACTATAGGGTGTTTGTTTTCCCGAGATGCAAGTAAAGTTGGATCGCACATGGCTTGGAGGTAAGTACATAATTTATTTTAACTCTGACAAAAGGAACAAACTAAAGGTGCGCACAAGGCGGAAGAACAAACTTGGCTTTGAAAACAATAAACTAGGACTTGGGCAAAAGCTATGGACATGAAAACGAAAACACTTACTGAGACATAAAAATAGACAAAACTCACTTGGCATGGAACTATGGTAACATGGGTAGCAGAAGTCATCAGAGGTAAAGAGGGGTAACAGAGTTAAATGTCGCCAGGCCGACCAACAGAAAAAGACAGGCTTAAATAACAGTGACATGATTGACAACAGGTGCGTGAGTGAAAATGTGAACCAGGTGAAACTAATGGTTGCTACGGTGACAAAGCAAGGGAGTGAAAACAGGAACTAAAAAGAGTCCAAAAACCAAACAGAACATAACTTAAACAAAACATGATCACAGACATGACAAAAAGTATTTTATTGAATTAAAAAACGTATTAACTTATTAAAAATAAAATAAAAATCACATGTACATTAATATTTACAACCTTTGCTCAATATTTTATTGATGCACTTTTTGGCAGCAATTACAGCCTCAAGTCTTTTCTAATATGATGCCACAAGCTTTGCACACCTGTCTTTGGGCAGTTGCACCCGTTCCTCTATGCAGCACCTCTTAAGCTCTATCAGGTTGGATGGGAAGTGTTGGTGTTTATTCAGAATGTCTCTGTACATTGCTGCATTCATCTTAGACTCGTCAGGGAGGTGACCAAGAACCCGATGGTTACTCCGTCAGAGCTACAGCTGTGGTAAGAGTAGAACTTTCTTGAAGGACAACCATCTTTGCAGCAATCCACCAATCAGGCCTGTATGGTATCGTGGCCAGACGGAAGCCATTTCTTAGTAAAAAAAAAAAAAGTTTGCCAAAATGCACCTGAAAGACTGTCAGACCATGACAAATAAAATGATCTGGTCTGATGAGAATGCCAGGCGTCATGTTTGGAGGAAACCAGGCCAATACCATCCCTGCAGTGGCAGCATCATGCTGTGGGGATGTTTTTAGCGACAGGAACTGGGAGACTAGTCATGATGGAGGGAAAGCTGAATCCAACACCATACAGAGACATTCTGTGTGAAAACCAATGCTTCCATCCAACCTGATGGAGCTTGAGAGGTGATGCAAAGAAAAATGGGTGAAACTGGCCAAAAATAGTTGTGTCAAGCTTGTGGCATCGAATTCAAAAAGGTGCATCAACAAAGTTTTGAGCATAGGCTGTGAATACTTATGTATGTGTCTTTATTTTTTTTGAATACATCTGAAATAAAAATCACATTATCATTATTTTATTATTATAATTGTATTTTTTTTTATTTTTTTTTTCCCTTGGCCTCAGTCTAGATCCCCTCTCCAGGGGCCCAGGCTTAGACCAATTTTTTATTTTCTCACCACCCCCCTCCCACATTGTTTACCTGTATCTCACCTTTTTTGTAAGGGGCGCCGGAAGTTCGCTGACCCGTCAGCGATCCTGTTCTGTCTCCCTGTAATGTTTGATCCTGTTCTGTCTCCCTGTAATGTTTGTCTGATCTTGAATGAGATTGTGCTGAAAATTGTCATTTTCCCTCGGGGATTAATAAAGTATTTCTGATTCTGATTCTGATTATGGGGTCTGTAGAATTTTGAGGACAAAAATAAATATATTAATTTTTGGAATAAGGTTGTAGCATAACAAAATGTGGAAAAAGTGAAGCGCTGGAAAGACTTTCCGGAAGCACTGTATAGCGACATTGTTATTGTAAGAGGAACTACTTTGCTGGCGTCGTGACACATCACTTTGCTCACACTGCTCCTTTGATCACAAGAGAGTATCCTTTGATCACAAGAGAGTATCCTGCTATTAGGTAGCTTGAGCTGCTAATAATGTTGGTTGCCACCCGCCATTATATTAGGAAGAAGGAGTTTAAACTGCTACTGCTGCTCCTGTATTGCCGTTGAGTTAGCAAAAATGAATGCCAGTTTATAAATCATGCAGCTCACCTGTACAGTCGAAGGTTGTGGCACCGAGCCCAGAAGTTGGTCAACATTTAAAATCCACACATTACCAACTTGATACTGTGTAGCTCTCAACAAATGGAATGTAGCACAAGACCATCGCAGCATCGCTAGAAAGCATTTTCTATCTGACAAGTGAGAATGATTCTGAATTCAGCAGCTTGAGGAGAAAACAAGTGCTGAAAGATACAACCATCCCTCCAGTCGGCATCCCAGTGAGAGCTGACATTGTTAAGTCACTGTTGTACGTTGTATGTTTTTTTGAAATGTTTAGTGCGTAGCAACGGTAGCGTTTGTTGCCATGCTTTCTGTAAAACCAATGCACTCTGGGAAATGGTTTCGACAATGCTTAACCTCTTAAGGCCCAAGCTGTTTGTTTACATGTTTTTTTCTTTTTTTATCTTTGCTATTTGGGCTTATTGGACCCTAATTAGAATACAAACTAAAAATCATCTTTTAATATGATGTACTTAGTCCATAAGTGCACAAACGTGTACTTCATGTTTAGCGACATGCACAATTTTTTTTTATACTTTTTTTTCCAAATTCCATTGTATGTTATACTCTTCTGACACCACCAGATAGCAGGATAAGTGTCCACATAAAGGCCAAAAGACCCCAATTCAGTAGTGTACACAATTTTGGCAATAAGAGCTAAAAGGTGCTGTCCACGCATGTGGCCACTAAGGCCTTTAGATGTTAAAATAAGCAAAATACTGTGCATATTACATGTTATCATGAATCTGCCTTTTACTAAACATCACATATATACTTACAGCGTGTATAAAAAATGGTGCTGGAGGCTTTTAGATGTTTTTAGAGAGCTTTATAGGCGGAATAGAGCGTATCCCCATTACCATCATTGTTAGCCGCCTCGTACTAACAGTTTTTCAGTATTTAGAATGCACAGAAAAGAGAAAGATATGTGTTCTTGTCTCACAAAGGGATTTTGGATAATGGATCATTCCAAAAAGTGCAGTTCCCCGTTTGTCATTTTTACCCCTACTGGTATGTTTATTAATTTAGCCAAACATAATCCCATCTAATGTGCAATAACCGGTTCAATATATCTACCAATGTGCAATATTTGGTTGACTGGATGACAGGTTTCATATTTCTTGTAGTCTATTGGCTGTTTTATATGGTTTTGTATTTTAAAAGCACCTTAACAGGACAGCTACCGGTATATTTGTTATTCTTCATGTTTGATGACAATAAAGATGTCTATGTAATCATTTTCTATATATATGGGTACCGAGGAAATGTCATCAGTACTACTGCGTACCAATTCAGGCAAAATTATACAAAATCCCGCAAAATCAAAATGTACCATATTTAGATGCCTCTGTTGCACATGGCGCATTTGGGTGCAGACTCGATGCACAAGCACTTAGCGGGGAAATACGCACTTAAGCACCCAGAGAATGATAATGATAGAAAACACTTGTAAGTACAGTAGGCGACATTTTTTTAAATCCCCTAGCTCAATGCTAATTTACTAGGTTTAAATTAGAAATTTTAAATGGCAATTTCAACGCCTTTAAATTGTGTACTCAAAAATAAAATGCAAGTTTCACTAAAAACAGCTGGTGTGTAATAAATACAATATAAACACTTTGTAGGGCGCAACAAAAGACTGGACTGGCACAAAATAGAGTTGTAGTGTGATTTTTGACACTCAAGGCCTGATCTACTAAAGGTTTGCGTGTACTAAAACATGTGTAAACTTGATAGCACATGTAAAGCTGATCTACTGAATGTGCGCAGAGAAGAGTGTGTCTCTTTCATGAGCAGAATGAGGAGCACAATCCATTTAGCGTGTCCGTCTTCATGAATATGCAGAATATATGCCGATCATCAAAATGCCCACAATACTGAGAGGAGAAGATGCACATTTAATTATTTAGCAAACGCAGTTGGATTTATCAAGAATAAAACTCAACTGCGAGCGTTTTTTTTGCGTCTTTATTTTGCACATCTGAAAAGTATGTGCAAAATGAGACAGTTGTGTGAAAGGAGGCTCCCTCCTACTATGCTTGTCAACATATATGGACTGTCAAAAAATTATATATTAGACATATGTCTAATCAGCAATATCATTTTATAATTTTGTAGCAGCTGGGTGACTTAAGGGGTTGATTAAAACAAGTTTAATTGATGCGTTTATGTGTCTGCTGGTGGGTTTTTTTCATATCAAAGATATATTATTCACATATCTCCAATGGGAAAAAAAACCTTATTACAATATGCATTTTGTTGCATTTTCTTCTTTACATTCGCAGTTTGTGCCGCAGCTTTTCCAATAAGGGCACTTTCAGTGCACGACTGTGTTTAAATAAGTCAGTTTACACCACTTTACAATTGCACACGCAATCTTGGTAGCTCACACGAAACTTTCCCAGTTTTATTGTTTGCACATGCGGTTAGCGTGTGGTATTCGAATCTTAGTAGGTCAGACCCTAACTGGTGAACTTGTTGACCAAACTGCGTTCCTTGAAGTTAAACTTAATCGCTACCTATTTCAGCTAAGTGGCTATCTTACTATGATGTGTCCCCCAAGTTTCAGGATGACCTGAAAAGTTCAGAACAGAAATGTTTTTGTGTTTGTTTGAAATGTTTTACATAGCTGATCTAGATCATTATGCTTTGACACGTACAAAGGTCTGAAACCCAAGAACGCCTGCGTGTTTTGGTCTTAATCAGTGGGTGCATAGCAGGGATACAAACTCACACACATATCTGACCTGCACTTTGGCAACTAGTTAAACCCGCTAAACTAATCACTAATCACTAATAAAGGATTAACTTATTGCAACCACGCTTTTCTTCTCAATCATATCAACAGATCCACGTGATCGGGCTGAAGAACACTTGTGTGCATATCTTTACAGATTGACTTTACAATTGATGCCGTAATGTTTTGAGCAAGAGGTGAGTTGCATGAAAAAGACCAGAGGTTTTTCATTGTCCATGCAAAGGAGGAACTTGCTGAGGCTCTATCGGTGTGGTTGGATCATGTGACCACACCATACTGACCCAAGCAGAAGACCCATTAGCAGTCTGTCTAAAGTCTGAAGACTGCACAGAGCACATGATATTTTGTAGCACAACCTTTTGAAGCAATTAGCTTACTGCAATCAAACACTTCCTGTAATTCTCAATAAAACTCTTGCACCTGTCGACACGTTTTTTTGGACCACTCGTCATGAGCAAACTACTCCAGCTCTCTCAGATTTGATGGGTATTTTTGCCAGACTGCCTTACACACACGTTTGACTAAATTTAAATTAGGGTTCATCGAAGGCCACCACAGAATAGCTTAATGTTTCAACTCAGTGTTTTTGGTTGTGTGTTTTGTGTCGTTGACCTGTTGGTAGATCCATGACTTGTGTCTGAGACCGAGGTTTCTGGCATAGGCAACACATTTTTCTCCAGAATGCCTTGGTATAGTCTTGAGATTGCATTGTACCCTGTGCAGATCAAAGACCCCCTGTGTCGATCGAATATTTATGTTTCACTGTTCTTTTCTCTGTATGCTTCAATTTTGCAGAAGTAAACAGAGTTGATGTGACAAGCCAAGCTTTCTACCGTCAGTGGCCTTTGTGGGTTTTTCTTTCTTTCACAGAAGGATTCCAACAATTGTGTCTACGTCTGTAGATTGATATCGCTGTTGTGGAAAACACATATACTGTACCTCAGTGTCAACCAAAAGCAGTGGCGGGCTGTGCGTTTCCCACCTAGGCTTTCAGTGATGTCCGACTTCAATGATTACCTCTCAAGACTGTGGCGATTTCTGAACTGAATCGCAAAATGGATCACATCATGGAGAAGTTTGCTGAGAAGGAGAATTTAATTGAATTTGAGACAAACCAGCATGTACAAATAGAGCGGGCAAGCCATTGTTTTTGACTGCTCGACGAAAACAACATCCTAATCTACGATTTGACTCCCTCAAATGGCCTTGACGCTATCAGGAACAGGCTGTTCTGAAAAACACCCCTGAGGACACCTCAACGATGGACGCTTTTGACATCCCTTTTTCTCAACAACACCTGGTGTCGAACATTGAGATCGGCCCCAGTCCACAATAACATTTCAACATCACACCCAAGTTAATTGGGCATACATGCACGCACCCGCCCCTTCCTCAACCAACGCCTTCACCACTGCTTAATTCCTGGGGTTATGGATGGCTAATAGCGCTTTATAGCAGCAGGCCGGCCTCTTGTTGTGATTATATGTAACATGTTTATGTGTGCTATGCTATGTGAGGTTTTTTTTCCCTTGGACTCAGTCTGGACCCCCTCCCGAGGGTCCAGCCTTAGACTGATATTTTTTAGTCTTCCCCCCTTTCCCAATATCACCTTTTTCCCACCTTTTTAAGGAGCACCGTAAGTGGCTGATCCGTTGGCGGTCCCTTCTTGTCTCCCTGTAACGTATGTCTGCTCTTAGTGGGACTGTGCCGAAAATGAAATTTCAGTTCTTATGTGTCTTGTACATGTTAAAGAATGGACAATAATAAAGAATCTTGAATCTTGATCTTGAAATACCATCATTGATGTCACCACATGACCATTGCTGGAAAAATATTATACAGGAACACATTTACGCACTACTGGTCATTGAAACACCTCAACAGTGTACAAAACAGGTTATTTTCTGGCGCATTTAAAAATCAATGAACCCGCATCAGCAATTAAAACATCTTATGTGGTAATGTCAAAATTTAAATTGCAAAAAACATGTTAAACGTGAAAAAATACAGAAATCAAATATCCCCCACTCATTCTCGCTCATTCACACAAAAGGGTTGTTTCCTTCTGTTATTAATATTCTTGTTTCTACAATATATATCAATGCAGTCTGCAAGAGATACAGTCTGTGAAGCACACAGAATTGTGTGTGCTGCTGGTCCAGTAAGAGTACTAACCTTTAACAGTTACATTTTACAAATTGTTATTCATTATAAGTTTCTATGTAACTGTTTTTATTTTACTTTAGTTTCTTTTTCGTTCTAGAATTTTTTTTTATTTTTATATATATTTTTTTTTTTTTAAATAAAGGACTTTATCTTCATCAGACCAGGTTGTCAATGAAATTAGATTGTTTAAAGCAGGGGTGTCCAAACTTTTTCCACTGAGGGCCTCACACTGAAAAATCAAAGCAAGCGGGGGCCATTTTGATATTTTTTTATTTTAAAAACCAATACAATAAATGTATAAAAAATATACATTTAGGCCTCCACTCAGGCTTGATCCCGGTGAACACAAAGGGTTTTGGTCAAAAAATATATAAAATTTAGTATTATTATTACTATTATTCAACGTTTAAATCTGTAGATCAACATTACGTCTATCTGTCAATATAACGTTTTTAAACATTTATGTCGTATGCCCTTTTTGTCAAAGAAAACCCTGTTTTTTATGGAAAAAACACCAAATATGCAATATTTTTCCCCAATAAAATTTTAAATTGGAATATTTGAGATGAAAAAATAATTGGAGCCTTAAAAAGGTCAATAACTCATAACAACATGGATTTTAATTCATTATTATTTTTTGAGCAATGACACACACAAAAAAATCCCACTAAAATTATTAGGGATCCAAAAGGATCATTTAAACACTCATTAAAGTGTTAAATTATTTTTTATTTTTTTTACTGTTTACTTTTAACACAATAATCTCGAGATCAACTTCAGATCTATCCGTCAATTATAAGTGTTATTGTGGTTAATGTTTTTTGTTTGTTGGTTTTAGGCCCCTCTTTTTTTTTTTAAACGCTCAGTTTTTTTATTATGGCAAACACAAAATATGGAACATTTTCCCCAAAGAATATCTCATGTGTATAAAATCAAGCACTTAGGCATGGAGACTGTTTCTACAAACATTTGTGTAAGAATGGGCCGCTCTCAGGAGCTCAGAGATTTCCAGCGTGGAACAGTCATAGGATGCCACCTGTGCAACAAATCCAATCGTGAAATTTCCTCGCTCCTAAATATTCTGGGTTTGGAGGTTGCCAGGAGAACGGTACATTTCAGACAGCATTGTGCCGAATGTAAAATTTGGAGGAGGAGGAATTATGGTGTGGGGTTGTTTTTCAAGAGTTGGGCTTGGCCCCTTAGTTCCAGTGAAAGGAACTTTGAATGCGCCAGGATACCAAAACATTTTTGGACAATGCCATGCTCCCAACCTTGTGGGAACAGTTTGGAGCGGGCCCCTTCCTCTTCCAACATGACTGTGCACAAAGCAAGGTCCATTAAGACATGGATGACAGAGTCTGGTGTGGATGAACCTGACTGGCCTGCGCAGAGTCCTGACCTGAACCCGACAGAACACCTTTTGTCACACCGCGGTGAGGGATGTCTTGTCTTGGTTTCTTCTGTCTTGTGAATTGCATGTTTTACTTTGAAAAGTAACTCCTCTCGTGTCAGATCACTCGCCCTTCCTTTTGTGTCATCAGTCTGACGTCATCCCTGAACCCTGATTGTTTCTGCCTGTTTCCCATTACCTCATGTATTTTATAAGCCCACGCCACCCCTTGTTCTGTGCCAGATTGTCTCGTGTATTCGTGCCTATCTAGAATCCATGTCCATGTCCATGCCTTGCCTTGCCTTACCTTGCATTGCATTGCCTTGTGATTATATTCCTTGATCCTGAATTCCTTTTTTGCTATTTAGAGTTTTCCTTTTTCCTCCTCATTTTTTGTTATTTAGTTTAGCCGAAGTGGTGAGTCATCAGTTTTTTCTTTCATTCTTTCCTCAAATTCTTGAGTGACATTTTTTGTTAAACTTTATTGGATTAGATAAGTGTAGATATTTTCCATAGCCATTGTTTCTTCCTCCTTTTGGAGCGTTTTGTGTTAATATATTTTATAGCATATACGGCGCCAATTTTAGTTCGTCTTTGTTTTTGTGTTTTACTCCTTTCGGAGTGATTTTCGGTTGTTCCTATTTTTTTGGAACCTTATATTGACTCTGGAGAGGAAAGGAAGCTGTCAAAATAAAAGCCTGTCGAAGTATTCCCTACTCTGCATCTGAGTCCTCTTCTTTGACCAAGCCTGACACCTTTGGGATGAATTAGAACGGAGACTGGGAGCCAGGCCTTCTCCACCCACATCAGTGTGTGACCTCACCAATGCGCCTTTGGAAGAATGGTGGGAAATTCCTATAAACACACTCCGCAACCTTGTGGACAGCCTTCCCAGAAGAGCTGAAGCTGTAATAGCAGCAAAAAGGTGGACCGACATCATATTGAACCCTATGGGTTAGGAATGGGATGGCACTTCAAGTTCATATGTGAGTCAAAGCAGGTGGCCAACAATATAGTGTATCTCCCTTGACAATTTGTAAATGGCAGCAAATTTTGTTCAGGAGATAATTGCAGTTCTGTCATTTTACGTTTTTTTTGTGCCTTTATTTTGAAGAGCCCACTCTTATTCTGTTACTTCCTTTATTGCTGATACTTGACTTCCTGCTGCCGTTCCGTCTGACTTCAACAGCATATTCACGTTACTCCAGGACTGGTAAAACATGCTGACAAAGATATATTTCTCATATTCTGTGTGAACATTTGTGAGAGGTTATTTTATTGTGCCTCGTGTTTGTGTTGTTTATATGTCACATTTAAGGAGAGTCACTACGAGCTGTGTGGAAGCTAAGCTAACTAGCTGAGCAAACTTAGCGCCCTTGGAAGCGGAAGGAGGTAGGAGGAGACTAATGGTTTTATTTATTGTAAAACAAGTGGTTCATTTCATTTAAAACAAACGGGAAACTATCATTATTTTTATTTAAATAAGAGCTGTAACTTGTAATTAAGCTTAATTCATGTGAAAATGTATTATTTAAGTTTACTAAAAAGATTTTACATTGTGTGGACATCGGGGGCGGTACCTCTGGATTGGCAGACCGGGGTGGTGGTTCCTCTCTTTAAGAAGGGGAACCGGAGGGTGTGTTCTAACTATCGTGGGATCACACTCCTCAGCCTTCCCGGTAAGGTCTATTCAGGTGTACTGGAGAGGAGGCTACGCCGGATAGTCGAACCTCGGATTCAGGAGGAACAGTGTGGTTTTCGTCCTGGTCGTGGAACTGTGGACCAGCTCTATACTCTCGGCAGGGTCCTTGAGGGTGCATGGGAGTTTGCCCAACCAGTCTACATGTGCTTTGTGGACTTGGAGAAGGCATTCGACCGTGTCCCTCGGGAAGTCCTGTGGGGAGTGCTCAGAGAGTATAGGGTATCGGACTGTCTGATTTTGGCGGTCCGCTCCCTGTATGATCAGTGTCAGAGCTTTGTCCGCATTGCCGGCAGTAAGTCGGACACGTTTCCAGTGAGGGTTGGACTCCGCCAAGGCTGCCCTTTGTCACCGATTCTGTTCATAACTTTTATGGACAGAATTTCTAGGCGTTGTCAAGGCGTTGAGGGGATCCGGTTTGGTGGCTGCAGGATTAGGTATCTGCTTTTTGCAGATGATGTGGTCCTGATGACTTCATCTGGCCAGGATCTTCAGCTCTCGCTGGATCGGTTCGCAGCCGAGTGTGAAGCGACTGGGATGAGAATCAGCACCTCCAAGTCCGAGTCCTTGGTTCTCGCCCGGAAAAGGGTGGAATGCCATTTTCGGGTTGGGGAAGAGAACCTGCCCCAAGTGGAGGAGTTCAAGTACCTCGGAGTCTTGTTCACAAGTGAGGGAAGAGTGGATTGTGAGATCGACAGGCAGATCGGTGCGGCATCTTCAGTAATGCGGACGCTGTATCGATCCGTTGTGGTGAAGAAGGAGCTGAGCCGGAAGGCAAAGCTCTCAATTTACCGGTCGATCTACGTTCCCATCCTCACCTATGGTCATGAGCTTTGGGTTATGACCGAAAGGACAAGATCACGGGTACAAGCGGCCGAAATGAGTTTCCTCCGGGTGGCAGGGCTCTCCCTTAGAGATAGGGTGAGAAGCTCTGTCATCCGGGGGGAGCTTAAAGTAAAGCCGCTGCTCCTCCACATCGAGAGGAGCCAGATGAGGTGGTTCGGGCATCTGGTCAGGATGCCACCCAATCGCCTCCCTCGGGAGGTGTTTAGGGCACGTCCGACCGGTAGGAGGCCACGGGGAAGACCCAGGACACGTTGGGAAGACTATGTCTCCCGGCTGGCCTGGGAACGCCTCGGGATCCCCCGGGAGGAGCTGGACGAAGTGGCTGGGGAGAGGGACGTCTGGGCTTCCCTGCTTAGGCTGCTGCCCCCGCGACCCGACCTCGGATAAGCGGAAGAAGATGGATGGATGGATAAAAAGATTTGTTTATAACTTTGAAAATGTAAACATGATTTATGTATTGTTTGTGGAAATATGGTATGATGGCATTTGTATTTTCTGTCCATCTTTATAGTTTTCACGTGTCAAAATTGTGAGAAGAAAAGGAGGAGAGAATTAAAGTTGCACCAGTCGAAGCTCTCTGCATCTTGTGTCATTAATCCAAGTGGGCCGCTACACAATTATTATCTTCCGTTTCTCCCCCTTTTCTATATGTCAATAAGCAACGTGGTGTCAGACGCTCGGACGCTGTGCGTCTCTATGGTAACAGTCGTCATTTATGTTGATTGGCCGAGCCGTGGGAATGTTTGTGTTGGCCGGCTGCACTGATTGGTCGGTGGGCGTGTCTGTGCAGCCTGCCGGGCTGCAGCGTTCCGGGTTATTGTCAGTCCCAGCAGCTCGGCACCAGGGCAGGACCGCAGCATCCCGGAGCTGCCAGCCCCTTCCACCCAAATTACGCATTTTTTTTGCTTTTATTCCTGCCCTTCCTCTTTTTCAAAGAGAGCATAAATAGAAGATCCACCTTGTGGATGTGGCAGCCAGAACACCTCCGATGCGGAGAAAGTGACGGACCAAGCGGATTTCTTTCCTTTTCACAGGATTCTCCCTTTTAATTCGCGTCGGGATTTCTTCACGAATATTCGCAAAATCAACCCCGGACCACGTCAAGTCGACGCGTAACAGCTGGAATTGTTTTTTTTTTTCTTGGAATATATAGCGCAGAAATCACGCATCCTGTTTTTTTCCCCCACTAAAAAAAGCTCGGAGATCGATTAAGAACCACCCAGGACCTTTCACTTTTTCTTCCGGAGGCGCAACGTCGACACTTGGCGGTGCGCAATTCTTCTTATTCTGCTTTTGCGCCGCTTTGCCCTCCGCTTCGATCAGCAGTCGCGCCGTCAAAAGAGTCCAAAAAAAAAAAAAGAAAACAAAAAAAGTGAAGTGTTGGATTTAAATCGACAAGAAGAAGAGGATAAAGTTGACACTGCTGGATTGGAGCAGAATGAAGGTTTTCTAATTGGGAGCAGTCGCCGCTTCCTCGGTGCTACAAACCTGCATGGAGCTCTAGTCTGCACTTCGGAGCAATTTATGGTAAATATATTTTATATTTCATATATTCACGACATCACACAAGCAACTCGTTGGCTGAATGTCCCCACGCGTGTGTGTTGGAGGCGATGTCGTAAAAATGGGTCCACTGGTGTTGGTGCGAATGTCTGCTGCAATTAGTGCTTCTTCACCTCCGAGTGTTAATGGCAGCCACCCTGCTTTTATAGTCTTCCTTGCATATTATGGCAGCGTTTTTACTGCAGACCTCGTAAAATTTCACCGAGATGTGAGCGTCCAACTGTAAAACTTTTCACTCCCCAAGGATGACAGGATCAGTGTGTGTGTGTGTGTGTGTGTGTGTGTGTGTGTATATATGTGTGTGTGTATGTGTGTGTGTGTTCTTGTATTTCTACCCTTCCTGAGACTTCAACAAGGAAAAGTACCTTCCACATGAGGACCGGTGAACAAGTTAGGACCGAAATCATGATCCCAATACGGAAAAACCATTGCATCTAATAGAGAGCCAAACACTAGATCAGTGGTTCTTAACCTTGTTGGAGGTACCGAACCCCACCAGTTTCATATGCGCATTCACCGAACCCTTCTTTAGTGAAAAATAAAATGTTATTTTTTTCAAATTGAAGACAAAGTTATATGTTTTTGGTAACACTTTAGTATGGGGAACATATTCAAAGTAACAAAGACTTAATTTAGAGTTATTTGGACACTAGGGGAACATATTCTAAGTAATAAAGACTTAATTTAGAGTTATTTGGTCAGGGTTAGAGGGTTAGGGTTATAACCCTCTAATGCCGAATAAGACATTAATAAGTACTTAATAATGACTAGTTAAGAGCCAATATGTTACTAATTTGCATGTTAATAAGCAACTAATTAATGGTGAATATGTTCCCCATACTAAAGTGTTACCATGTTTTTTTTTTACTGGTGCACAAAATGAACCGTGCATGAACATCACCTTGTTCAAACAACAACACCAACACAGTGCATAAACTCACAACAAATTACACACCTGCAAATCAGTGTGACTTCTGCTGTTGCCGTATCCGTAATACGCCGATAGGGAGAAGTTTGTATTTACACGATGAGTCGGGTGTGTTTTGACCTCCGCCGAACCCCTGAGGCCGACTCACCCAGGTTAAGAACCACTGCACTAGAGTCCGTGAACATTGCTCCAAAGTCAGGATTTTTGGTTGATTCCATGTGCATAGAAAAGTAAACATTGACAGGTGCAAAGGCAGCAATATATGATAAAACAAGAGGGCAGCTAAATAAGGACTTCCCTATTCATCCCAAAAAAACAGCTGATTTTAGGACTTCTGGTGCTGATGTAAGACAACCCGCGTCCCATATGTGACCATAGGATGAACAAATACACTATGGTACTAAGACTCTAGTGGTCATTAACAGTTAGCTTTTACAGTAAAATTATGACTTTTGTCATCATTTTGCCAAAATAAATTCCCATGATTATTATAATATTGCCAAAATGTTAAAGTTTTCTTATAAAATTATGACTTTTGTCTTGTAAAGTTACGACTCTTTTCATAAAAAAGCCAACATTTTAAGCTTTTCTTGTAAAATTGCGACTGTTATTGAGAAAAATTCCGACTTTTATCATAATAATGTTCAGTTTTTCTTGGAAAATTTTGACTTGTGTTGAGTAAAATTACGACTTTTATTAATATACTGCCAAAATTCTAAGTTTTTCTTGTGAAATTGTGACCTTTTTCTTGCATAGTATGTATATGTTATTATTGTTGTAAATACAAATCTTTATATATCTAGAAAGGGTGGTCCTAGGCATTTTTCGGAGGTCTCTAGAAGGTAACAAATACACAAATGTGTGTGTGCGTGTGTGTGTGTGTGTGTGTGTGTGTGTGTGTGTTTATGTGTGTGTGTGTGTGTGTTCTTGTATTTCTACCCTTCTTGAGACGTCAACAAGGAAAAGTACCTTCCATATGAGGACCGGTGAACAAGTTATGACCGAAATCATGGTCCCAATACGGAAAAACCATTGCATCTAATAGACAGCCAAACACTAGAGTCCGTGAACATTGCTCCAAAGTCAGGATTATTTGGTTGATTCCATGTGCATAGAAAAGTAAACATTGACAGGTGCAAAGGCAGCAACATATGATAAAACAAGAGGGCAGCTAAATAAGGACTTCCCTATTCATCCCAAAAAACAGCTGATTTTAGGACTTCTGGTGCTGACGTAAAAGACAACCCGCGTCCCATATGTGACCATAGGATGAACAAATACACTATGGTACTAAGACTCTAGTGGTCATTAACACTTAGCTTCTACAGTAAAATTATGACTTTCTTCATAATTTTGCCAAAATAAATTCCCATGATTATTATAATATTGCCAAAATGTTAAAGTTTTCTTATAAAATTGTGACTTTTGTCCAGTAAAGTTATGACTCTTTTCATAAAAATGCCAACATTTCAAGCTTTTCTTGTAAAATTGCGACTGTTATTGAGTAAAATTCCAACTTTTATCATAATAATGTTCAGTTTTTCTTGTAAAATTTTGACTTGCGTTGAGTAAAATTACGACTTTTATTATTATACTGCCAAAATTCTAAGTTTTTCTTGTGAAATTGTGACCTTTTTCTTGCCTAGTATGTATATGTTATTGTTGTTGTAAATACAAATCTTTATGTATCTAGAAAGGGTGGTCCTAGGCATTTTTCGGAGGTCTCAGGAAGGTAACAAAGACAAGAGTGTGTGTGTGTGTGTGTGTGTGTGTGTGTGTGTGTGTGTGTGTGTGTGTGTGTCTGCAGGGAGGCAGGCACAGCCTTGAATGCAAACACAAGATAATTATCTTCCAAAGTACTTTTTGTTATTTTTTTTATTTAAATGTGAATGGAGGCTAGAAGACTTGAGGCTTTTTTTTCTCTCGACTCTTGAGCTTTTAAGCTTATTCCCATGCAAACACGCACTTTCACTCACTTTATTAGCTTATGGACCACCTGCACTCTACTTTTAGTATTTGTATAACTATAGTGGTTGAAAGGTCGTATTAGAAAATAAATATATCGACAAAGATTTGTTATTGTCGACAAGCCGCTTAGTATAATTTTGATTGAAATGTTCATGTATACACTTTTATTCCTTTAGTGCAACTAGTGTTGTCTCGATACCAATATTTTGGTACCGGTACCAAAATTATTCCGATACTTTTCGGAACTTTTTTTAAATAAAGGGGACCACAAAAAATTGCATTATTGGCTTTATTTTAACAAAAAAATCTTACGGTACATTAAACATATGTTTCTTATTGCAAGTTTGTCCTTAAATAAAATAGTGAACGTACAAGACAACTTGTCTTTTATTAGTAAGTAAGCAAACAAAGGCTCCTAATTTAGCTGCTGACATTTGCAGTAACATATTGTGTCATTTTTCATTCTATTATTTTGTCAAAATTATTAAGGACAAGTGGTAGAAAATTCATTATCAATCTACTTGTTTATTTACTGTTAATATCTGCTTACTTTCTCTTTTAACATGTTCTATCTACACTTCTGTTAAAATGTAAAAATCACTTATTCTTCTGTTGTTTGATACTTTACATTAGTTTTGGATGATACCACAAATTTGGGTATCAACTGGTACTTTTCAGAGGCGGTATAGTACCGAAAATGATTCATTAGATTCGCGGTACTATACTAATACCGGTATACCGTACAACGCTAAGTGCAACCCTAGCAGTACAGGGTAAAAATACTTTTTGCACTGAAGTCTTTATACACTTAATTCTGTTGATTTATTTTTCATTTATGGTGTATACATTAGGGCTGTCAAAACTAATAAGGTAACTCATGGAATTAATCACAAAAAATATTGCATGAATTGTGTATATACGCAGATTAACTATGCAATCTATTTTGTGCTCTTTTACCTTAAAGTAGAATTGCATTTTTTCTGATTCATGCCTATGATTCAAATTCCTTATGAGAGGCAAGAACACGTCTTTTTTTAAAGCGTTCTAACTTGGATTTGAACATAAATGTAAATAAAAGTCCGCTTACAATGGAGCCAATGGTAGTCATGACGTCATTGCGTGTTTACCGACCGTAAAACCCAACAAATATCCATCCGAAAAGCGCCAACAATACTCCATCTACATTTCATGACCTGAATATTAACCAAGTATTAGCAATATTGTTATTATAAGTGCTAAGGTTAACTGGTGAGCTGCTTTCTCGCCTCGGAGCTTGTGAAAGTTTATTCTAGATTATAAATAATGCCTCTCATCTTGATAGTAAAATGATGTGGACACAAACTGAAAAGTTGGTACACTTTAACAGCCAAGTTAGACCCAGAAATGGCGAAAAAGACCCGAAAAGACGCTACGTTCCATCCCCATTTTTTCTTCACGAGAATTATGATTAATTATTCATCTAAACGGGAATATATCAACATCCTGACAGTCGGCATATCAGTGAGAGCAGACATTGTACAGTAAATGATGTTTTAATATGTTGTTGGCGCTCATGGTAAATGGTAAATGGGTTATACTTGTATAGCGCTTTTCTACCTTCAAGGTACTCAAAGCGCTTTGACACTATTTCCACATTCACCCATTCACACACACATTCACACACTGATGGCGGGGGCTGCCATGCGAGGCGCTAACCACGACCCATCAGGAGCAAGAGTGACGTGTCTTGCTCAAGGACACAACGAACGTGACGAGGTTGGTAGAAGGTGGGGATCGAACCAGGAATCCTCAGGTTGCTGGCCCGGCCACTCTCCCAACCACGCCACGCCGTCCATGTCTGCAGTGAGCAGCAATCAGTGGTGTTGTCGAAGGAAAAAGCAAACGTTGTGATGCGTCTGTGAAATTATTATTATCAATATTAATATTTCATATCAGATGACCAAAATTAGCAAGGTTATCATTAATATTGCGGCATTGTTGAATGCGCTCAAAAAGTACTTACACACACACTGAAATATTTGGACCAAGTTATATATTTTTTTAAATAATTAAAATAAATAGACACACTTTAGAAAACTTCCTATTTTTCATGGTTTGTGTTTCTTATGTTTTACTGACAGCGTTTTTATCTTAGTATTTTATCTGTTTTATTGGCTAAGCTTTTATTGTTTTTTTTAATATTGGTTTGTACTGTAACCCTTTTGAGATTTATTTAAATGAAAAGTGCATGAAAAAAATACAATCTGTTATTATTTATCATTTTTGCCGGGCGGTGTGGTGTCCTACTCTGTCCAGCGATCCTTGAACGCACCATAAAAACACCTCTGTCCCATAATCTTCTGAGTATAGAAGGATCACGATCACTCTGTTCTAAGAGGGCACAGCTAGTTGTTTCAATGATTAATCACAATTCAAAACTGTGAATAATATTATTTTTAAAAAGCATTTACAGCACTACCGTATTTACTTTGTGTCATAAAGTGACACCATTTGTTTTTTCAGTAAAGTTTTGTTTATTTTGTTACATTTTAATTAACAATGGTAGGTTTTAAAAATAAGTCATGGACACAACGTCAAACTTAAACATGTACAGCATGTTTATATAATCGTTTGACGAGCCGATTAATCGGAAAAAAAATCGCTGTTTCGTCGACTATTAAAATAATCCTTAGTTGCAGCCCTAATGCCGTGTTTTTCAACCTTTTTTGAGGCAAGGCACATTTTTTTCATAAAAAAACCCGGAGGCACACCACCAGCAGAAAACGTTAAAAAATTAAACCCCACCAGGTCGTCGCGCCTTATTTTGAGTTTGTTGGTGTTTTCCTGTGTGTAGTGCTTCAGTTCTTGTCTTGCGCTGTTATTTTGGTGGCCCTTCCTGTTTTGTTGGTGTTTTCCTGTAGCAGTTTCATGTCTTCCTTTGAGCGCTATTCCGCGCACTTGCTTTGTGTTAGCGAGTAAGTCTATGTACGTTGTTGCTATCCTTTGTGTGAACATTGTTGATTGTCATGTCATGTACGGATGTACTTTGTGGACGCCGTAAGTTTTTGCTGTTGTCCAGCATTCTGTTTCTGTTTACTTTGTAGCCAGTTCAGTTTTACTTTCGTTTTGCATAGCCATTGCCTTTTCCTTTCCCTTTCGTTCATTTTTGGTTTAAGCATAACATACCTTTTTACCTGCACGCTGCCTCCCGCTTTGCTCTGCATATTGGGATCACAACAAACCATCCTCGTCTCACCCGACACATTCCGACTTTTACAAAGCAATTAACTACCTGCTGCCACCTACTGACATGGAGTATTACGTGGTTACCCTGCCGAGTTTTACACAGCACAGACACTAAGCAACGGCACATTATTTGCAGATTATAATTATTGACCGGGAATAAGCGGTAGAAAATGGATGGATGGATGGATGGATTTGCCAAAGACATGCACCTGGGGATAAGTTGATTGGCAACACTAAATTGGCCCTAGTGTGTGAATGTGAGTGTGAATGTTGTCTGTCTATCTGTGTTGGCCCTGCGATGACGTGGCGACTTGTACAGGGTGTACCCCGCCTACCGCCCGAATGCAGCTGAGATAGGCTCCAGCCGGGACAAGCGGTAGAAAATGGATGGATGGATTTGCAAAAAATATTTTTTGGACCAATTACGTGAAGTTGCATAATTTCCCACGGCACACCAGACAATATCTCACGGCACTGCCCTAATGTATACAGATGTTTCTCATTTTAATACATGGCAGGAGCATTTCTATCAAATTGTTTCTTGGCTGGTATGCATTGCTAGGAGTTGGAAAGAGATGTTTGGTTTTATCAAAGAAAAGTCAATTTATGTGTAAATTTGAGTGTAAGTCACCACCAAATTTGGGTAGCACCCAATGGTGTAGTTCCATATTTCATACCAATGCCTGACCTTTATCAAAAATCATGTATTATCATCAGATAGAAAAAACAAGCTTTGAATGTCAGGGACTCATCGATAATTCACACCCCACCTTCTAGAAAGTTGCTTTCTAAGTGTTTTGGATCAAAACTGAGTATTGAAGGTGGAATATTTCTGGATGTAATTGCACAGGTGTCTAAAAAAGATGCATTGGAATTAGAAGGTGGCCATTGAGAGTATGCATGCATGGTGCTGACTGTGCTGTGAAAAATACACATGTACCATGTTTTACCATCATTCTCACAATGTTTTGTATCTTTTCATGGACGGAGCCACTCTGTCTCTCTCTCGTCGACAAGCAGCTTGCTGAATGTAATATGCCCAATTCCCCCTCGCCCCCACCAACCCCAGTCAGGGCACCTGCCATGGAGCCTTCCTGGCTGTATTGAATAAAACATCCAGTGATGTATGAGGCAGGGGGCTGCACCCGAGGGGGCACAACTGCCTCATTTACTTCCTCCACTCTGCTCCTCTGACCTGCTGAGCAAATTGTGCTCATATTAGCTCTGCGGCTGCTCCTCACCTAAACAAATAGTCTTCCCGGCATAATGCCTGCCTTAACTCAACGTGATGGTTGGACGAGGCAGCTTGAAACAGCATGACAGAGAAGCTTTAATATCTAGGTCACTGAATTACCTTTCTGGAGTTTCTTTTTTCCCATTTTTTATCCTCCAACTTGCTCTTGAAGACTTTTATCATTTTCTTCTCACTTTACACCTTCAAATGTCCTATTGCAGGCCTGAGCTTCAACTTTTGCTTTGCTCGTTTTCATCTTTTTTCCAGTTGCTTCTCTGTTAGTCCACAAACAATCTTAAAAAGTACAGTGGAAAAGTTAAAAGTTAAAGTACCAATGATAGTCACACACACACTAGGTGTGGTGAAATATGTCCTCTGCATTTGACCCATCCCCTTGTTCACCCCCTGGGAGGTGAGGGGAGCAGTGAGCAGCAGCGGTGGCCACGCCCGGGAATCATTTTGGTGATTTAACCCCCAATTCCAACCCTTGATGCTGAGTGCCAAGCCGGGAGGTAACGGGTCCCATTTTTATAGTCTTTGGTATGACTCAGCCGGGGTTTGAACTCACGACCTACCGAGATCAGGGCGGACACTTTAACCACAGGGTCACTGAGTAGGAACCTCTCAGGTCAAACACCGATTGACCTTCAGACCTAAGTAATGAACAATAAATTGATATATTCCACAGTCTGGAACAAGGTTGTCCAGATAGCAATATTTCGGTAGCAAAATGTATTTCGATATTTTTCACAATAAAGGGGACCACAGAAAAATGTCATTACTGGCTTTATTAGAACAGACAATCTTCTGATACATTAAACATACATTTGTTATTTCAATGAAAGAACAATATTGCCATTAAATAAGATAGTGAACATACGAGACAACTTCTCTTTTAGTAGTAAGTAGGGCTGGGCGATATATCGAGTTTTTAAGATACATCAATATATTTTTAAACAAGATATGAATTAAGAAAATATTGTAATATCGATATAATTTATATCACGTTAAAATGACCAAACGCCGCTTATTTGTTGTGTTCTTTGTTCTCCCCCGCCATGGGCTACTAAACCCCTCCCCTTCTTCCTTTGAAGATGTGCTTGCACATATAAGAACATCCATGATTGGTTGGTTGTTTACTATGATGAGTCACGATTGGTTAGGGACAGGCCAATCAGAGGCAAGATAAGGTGGGTCATCGAACCAGGAAGGGAAATCACAAAGTGCCTGCCTGCGAATGTATTTTTTTATCTGAGTTTGATACATTTTGTATTATTTGCACAGATATGTTATTTACTTTACGTAGAATTAATATTTTTCTATTTTATTTATGTTATGTAATTTTGTACTACTTAAACAGTTTCTTTTCTGTGCTGTTAATACTCATCTTAAATAACTGGGTTAATAAAAGTGCCACTGACTGTTTACAGCACAGTTGTCATTCACTTCAATTTCACTGAATATCGCTCAAAAATGAATATCTTTGTATGTATACTTTCACTGAAAAATATATCGAGATATATATGGAATATAGAGTTTAAGTAAAAATATATCGAGATATACTTTTTCGTCCATATCGCCCAGCCCTAGTAGTAAGTAAGCAAACAGGTTACAAATGCTCCTCATTCAGCTGCTGACGTATCATATTGTGTCCTTTCTGATTGTATTATTTTGTCAAAATTATGAGAGACAAACAGTAGAAAATGCATTATTAAGCTACTTGTTCATTTACTATTAATATCTTTTTCTTTTTTCTTTCAACATGCACTGCTCTTTAAATGCAATACACACTCATTCATTTAGTGTTTGGATACTTTACATAAGTTGTGGGTGATACTACAAATTTTGGTATCAATCCAATACCAAGTAGTCATACATTGTTCATTACTACATTTCTCCTGTGTCCAAGGACATATTTCCTGAGTTTATAAACAATATTTCTGATTATAGAAAGTATAGATGTAATCGTTGTAGTATCGACTAGATACGGCTCTTGTACTCAGTGTCGTCACAGTCGATATCGGTGTAGATCCAGCCATTGTTTACAGTCCAGCTTGCTGTTATCAGTTAGCTATTGTGTCCTACATTTAGCTGATTTTTCTTTTTTTCTAAAAAAGTGGTTCCAAAATGTGGAACCACTTTTAGCTCCAATATGTGTGCAGGCCTGCAAACACCTGCTGACGTTCCCTACAGAAGACTGGAGGCAATTTCATATTGCGTAGTATGTGTTTTGGGAGCATCTTTATCATGATATATTTGCCCAGAATTAGAAGGAATTATCAAATATGTCTGCCAGATGCATTGTTGCATGTTGTAACAATACAACTAAAGAAAGGGTCAGCTTGCATACATTTCCAAATTACGACAATTAGATGAAAGTTTGGACCTCTCCTGTGGAATTGACTTGTGTAAAAGGGGAGGAGTGTAATTTGCAGCGATCAATTTAATGATTCTGACTTGGAAGAAAAAAGTGTTTGGATGGGAAAAAAATTCAAAACTCGAGCGAAATCTCTTATTGGAGTTAGTCTATTCTGCCTATAAAGCCCTTCAAAAATCATCCAAATACCTCCATCAATGTATTATATACAGGTACATGATGTAAGTATATATGTAATGTAGTAAAAGGCGCATTTATAATAACATTTAATATATACGTATTTTGCCCATGCATTAATTTAAAAAACACATCATGTTTCCTTTTTTTTAACATCACTGATTACTACCTACTGCAGACACCAACAAAATAATAAAACATCACTTACTGTACAAGTTCTGCTGTCATTAGTATAACATTCGTTGTTATAGTCCCATTTAGATGAAGAATGACTCATAATCCTCGCGAAGAACCAAGCGTCTTTTTGTGTCGTTCTCGCCATTTCCGGGTCTAATTTGAATGCCAAAGTTGAGCAACTCGTTGGAATACGTCCTCGTCCTTCTACTATCCAGGTGAGATGCATAATTTATGATCTAGAACAGTGGTTCTTAACCTTGGTGGAGGTACCGAACCCCACCAGTTTCATATGCGCATTTACCGAACCCTTCTTTAGTGAAAAATAAAATGTTGGTTTTTTTCAAATTCAAGACAAAGTTATATGTTTTTGGTAACACTATAGTATGGGGAACATATTCTAAGTAACAAAGACTTAATTTAGAGTTATTTGGTTAGGGTTAGGGCCAGGGTTAGGGCTATAATAAGGCCATGCCGAATAAGGCATTAATAAGTACTTCATAATGACTAGTTAAGAGCCAATATGTTACTAATTTGCATGTTAATAAGCAACTAATTAATGGTGAATATGTTCCGCATACTAAAGTGTTACCATGTTTTTTTACTGGTGCACAAAATGAACCGTGCATGAACATCACCTTGTTCAAAGAACAAAACCAACACAGTGCATAAATTCACAACAAATTACACACCTGCAAATCAGTGTGACTACTGCTGTTGCCGTATCCGTAATACGCCGATAGGGAGAAGTTTTTATTTACACGATGAGTCGGGTGTGTCTCAACCTCCGCCGAACCCCTGAGCCCGACTCACCGAACCCCCAGGGTTCGATGGAACCCAGGTTAAGAACCACTGATCTAGAATGAACTTCCACAAGCAAGGAAGCGGCTCACTAGTTGATCATGTCAACATTGGCACACACGCTAGTGATCACGGTGCCGCTATAAATAGTTGGTCTGCGTTAGCGTTTATAATAACAATATCACTAATACTTGGTAATATTCAAGTCACGAAAATGTATAATAAATATTGTTGGCGGTTTTGGGATGTTTTTTTATTGGGTTTTATGGGTGGAATAGAAGCCCTCAAATTGGCTCTGTTGTAAGCGGACTTTAATTACGTTTATTTACGAGTTAGAATGCATTAAAAAAAAGTACATCCGTCGTCATGTCCTTAAAAAGATTGTGAACGATAGGCAAAATTCCAAAAACAGTGCCGTACCCCTTTAAGTAAAATTATATCCCATACTCATTAAGGCTGTCTGCAGAGAATAGTGAATATTTGGGCAACATTTCAACCAAATTAATGGACCTATTTCTTAAATTACACATCAGTTTGATTGATTGATAGTTTGGCGGTGTTAACATATTCTGTGCTTATTAAGGCAGCTGCCTGAAGTGAGCAGCACTCATGAATATCATCTAAGTTGCTGAAGTTTAATTTCCTGCTCTGTGTATTAATCTCTTCTTTAATCCCTGCATGGTTTGATTGTCTCAACACCTACCCGGAGGCAGCCAATCTCCTTTCAGCACTTAAGATGACTAAAATAGTCCAGACTGCGTGTGCGTGCCTGCACTTTTTACACTGATTAATAACATTTAGGACAGATCCCCTGTCCACACATCGAGTAGATGTAAGACAAAACTCTGCCTTTGAGCTATGAAACACCATCAGACACATTTCCTCTTATAGCCGCGCAAACATCAGCTCATTAGGCTCTCGATCAAAGTGTGCCATTTCCTGGAAAGTTTCATGCACATGCAAACAAAAGAGACATATCCTTTCTTGTGCTTAACACATAGACGGGATTTAATGTAACCTCGTTGCAGTAGTCCTACGATATGACATGAAAAAGCATACAAGAAAAGCACTAATCATTACCGCGGTGGGACGAACGCACCCGTCAAGCCTGTCAGTGTGAATGAGCAAAGGTGCAAAGAAGATTGGACGTGACATTACGTGTGTGTGTGTGTGTGTGTGTGTGTGTGTGTGTGTGTGTTTTGGGAAGGTTTTCTCTGCTCAGCTGCAGGGTCAGAGGTAGCCTGACATGACATTGTTGCCTTGTTGTATAGTTAGCAGCAATACCTCCACAACTATATCTATTTTAGAACCGGGTGCTTGACCCCATGCTCTCGCTGCGCCTGCACTGCGCGCCGCACACCAGCGCCTCGCATTTTCTGCCCCATCTGTTGGTGTTTGCGCCATGTCGGGGTCAAATAACAGTTCGCGGCTGCACCTGGTAAAGCACATTTTTATCAGCAGTCGAAAAAAAATTGGCCCCCACCTCCCCCCTTTCAGACGTGTGAATTGTAGATCCTGTTCAAAGCAATTATTGAGACGATAAGAAGTTGTACTACGATAACCACAAGGCTGGCCCTTCCATCTCTCTAGGTAGCTTTTGAGAGCAAATACCAAAGTTGTTACAAAAACTGTACAAAATCAAGTTTACCGTATTTCCTTGAATTAGCGCTGGGACGGTAATTAATTTAAAACCTCTTCTCACTCTGGCGCTTACCAAAGGCATGCGTTAAATTTAGGCCTGCGCTTATAAATTTGAGTGTGAGTGTTGATTCCAACCAAACTTACCCCCCTCTATATCCCACACCCTGGATTGTAAATAATGTAAATAATTCAATTTATATACTGTGATGATTATCGTGTGTGATGACTGTATTATGAAAATAGTATATAAACAAGTTGAAAAACTTATTCGGGTGTTACCATTTAGTGGTCAATTGTACGGAATATGTACTTCACTGTGCAATCTACTAATAAAAGTTTCAATCAATCAATCAATCAATGTAAGGATACCATCATGAAAAGCACATTTACCGGTAATTTAAAAAAAAACGTTATTATGGTCTTACCTTTACTTATAAATGAAGTCCATGCACCGCTCCTTCTGAACAAAAACATCGATAACTTGTTTATAGAAGTCTTCCTTATCTTTCTTCAGTTTTAAAAGTCTCTCTGTCTCGATGGAGATCTTCCTTTAATTATTACCTCCTGCTTCGATTGAAAGTCCAGTTTAGAAAACTGTTGTTGTCACTTCTTCTGCAGCCGAGTAGTCGCAAGAATGATCCCTGGGATCACTAGCGCCCTCTACCACCATGAGGCGGGAGTCATTTAATGACTCATATTTGACACAAGCAGCTATATTAATAAAACATTTTCACTGTTCTTTTTAGCATATTCAATAGCTTGGACCTTAAATCCTACTGAATAGCTCTTTATCTTCTTCCCTTTATGCGATTTTAAATTATTGAAATTAGCCTCCTCCATTTTGGAAAATGATGCCTTGAAAGGTGAAGTGTCACTCGTGATGTGGCGAGTTTGACCCGGCGGTAAAAGGAGGCATATGCTAATTATTCTGCGAAACGAGTTTGACCCGGCGGTAAAACGAGGCATGCGCTAATTATTTTGCTAAACAAGTTTGACCCGGCAGTAATTCTAAGCATGCGCTAATTCTACGCATGTGCTAATTATTTTGCGAAACCAGTTTGACCCGGCGGTAAAACGAGGCATGCGGATAATATATACCCGGCGGCAATTCAAGGAAATACGATAATTTAACAATATTCAGTGTTGTGATTTTAGTTAACAGTGATGTGGAGCTGCACCATATTTGGGATGTAACGATATGAACATTTCACACCACGGTCATAGGCGCCGATCCCGCAGGTGCCGAGCACCCACGTGGGATTGATGGCAACTTTCAATCTTTCAAATAATGTTGGAAAATTCAGTCTTGTTGTTGTTCATTTTGTGGCCAGTTTGGCTCATTTTACAAAATTAAAAGTCGTGGTCTACTACTAACACAGTCTAACCAATATTTGATTGAACCCTATTATGAACTAATGACTAATGATACAATCATCTTTACCTTGAACACACGGCTCACAAGCGAATGAATCGCATACTTAGTCAACAGCCATACATGTCACACTAAGGGTGGCAGTATGAACAATGCCAACACTGTCATAAATATGTGCCATATAGTGAAAGCACACTAAACAACAACGACAAACAGATTTTGGAAGAATATTTGCACCGCAACGCAACATAAACACAACAGAACAAATTCCCAGAATGCCCTGCAGCACCAACTCTTCCGGGATGCTACAATATAAACAAACGCCATTGGTGGATCTACATCTAACATCCACTGTATGATACCACGTACAATAGCGTATCTAGTCGATGCTACTATGATTACATCGATATTTTTTAACATAAAAAATCTTCTTTCGTTTTTTTTATTTATGTTATGTTTATAAACTCAGGAAATATGTCCCTGGACACATGAGAACTTTGAATATGACTGTAACTACTTGGTATCGGATTGATACCCAAATTTGTGGTATCATCCAAAACTAATGTAAAGTATCAAACAACGGAAGAATAAATGATTATTACATTTTGACAGAAGTGTAGATAGAACATGTTAAAAGAGAAAGTAAGCAGATATTAACAGTAAATGAACAAGTCGATTAATAATTCATTTATACCACTTGTCCTTAATAATTTTGACAAAATAAAAGAATGGAAAATGACACAATATGTTACTGCATATGTCAGCAGACTAATTAGGAGCCTTTGTTTGTTTACTTACTAATAAAAGACAAGTTGTCTTGTATGTTCACTATTTTATTTAAGGACAAACTTGCAATAAGAAACATATGTTTAATGTACCGTACGATTTTTTTGTTAAAATAAAGCCAATAATGCAATTTTTTTTGTTCCCCTTTATTTACCTGGTACCAAAATATTGGTATTGGGACAACACTACATGGGACGTGTCAGTGTCAAAAAGAGGTTGGTCGATGAGAATACATCTAAAGGTCAAATAAAGTGTAGAAATGCACCCAATTGCAGGAAATGTGGTCTTGATTTTCAAAATGTTCTTTTGGGGCTTTCGTGGCAGCACTTAGTGCTGATAAAAATGTTCCCTTTTTTTTGTCAGTACTCGTCCTTTTTCTCAAAGGATGATAGCTAGCCTGAAGGCTCCAATGCTGGTACCGGAAGTGCAAAAGTTGTATGGGGTCACCCCAGTTGTGATTCCTCACTCCTGCTTCCAGTATGAGAGGTTGTGTGACTTGCAGGATTGCAGCCCTTCATTAGCACTTGTCTAAGCACGTCGCTCATGACAGACACCAACCATCCCCTGACCTCGCCCTCTCTGCCACCTCCGCTCTCCCCATCCTCCGTCACCCTCTGTCACCCTGAATGGAAGTCACGTCTCAGCAGGCCTCCAGGTTAATGTGTAGCCTTTAATATGGAAAGGTTAGCCGCCACGTTTTTATAGTCTGAAAACGCTCATGTGCTTTTCATACGTGGTTAATGAGTACAGCGGTCGTGTCCCTCACGATACTATCGACATTCACGCACACCCACAGGGTTAATTATTGGACTCCAAAGTTTGTTCCTTTCCCAGGGCCCAATAAATCACGAGTACAAAAGGCGTTCCTTCCATAGACGTAGACCCCGGAAGGTGCTGTGATGTACTTTCTTGCATGGCGGAGAGCCGTGCATCTTCCACCCCGCGGAGAGAGGTGAGAGCTGGCGTGCTCCTTCCAAAGTGTTCCGGGCGCTGAAGGATGAAAACAAATCTTGACACGCTCCCCAACTGTGAATTTGCTCTGCTTAAAAACAATGCCTCTCCTGCCATCCTCATGCTGGCATTGATTTGTTCTAGGTGACAGAGCTGTGAAGTCATTGATCTCAGCAAGAGGAGGCCGGGCTTTAAGGAGTCTGGCGTCAGCGAGCGACATGGAAAAATTGCCGGCGTGCCCTCTTCGGCCGCGATGACGGTCCTCGCCGCTATCAGATCAGCCCCCGCTGTACTGTATCTCAGGGCCGGGCTCCGCTTTGATGTGTTTTGGAGACTGGTGTTTGATTGGCCATTGTGCCTCGCCGTGTTTCACATTATCTGGCCAACTCTTTATGGCTGCTGTTTTCCATGCCAGAAGCAAGGCTGCTTTTTTTTATCTCGCGCAGGCTTCTGATTAATCTCCCCCGCTCTATGCTGCTGTACTTTAATCTTGAATGGGAGATATCTGATTCTCCTCGGCTATTGAGGAAGATCAAACTTTAATGGAACAAGGAACTGCACATCATCCTAATCTCCATCTCCCTGCATTTTGGCCGACCATTCCTCCCTCAGGCTTTGTGTCTTTCTGCAGAAGTAGGAAATACATCAGACAGATAAGATGTTTTCCCTTCATGCTTTAGTAATTTATTCCCCGTTGACAATAGCCCCCACTTTACATCTGTGCTGTTTGATTACCTGGTTGAGGGAATAGCATGGATAGACGTTTACAAATGGCCATCCTGTATATCATAAATATTAGGACTGGGCGCCACACGATTCCAATCGATTCAAAGCTTGGAAGTAACGATTCAATTCAGACTCGATTTTTGGTCAGTACAGTTCAGTTCAGTTTCAGTTCATTTCGAATCAGAATCAGAATCGTTTTATTGCCATTGTTTGAGAACGGGTTCACAAACTAGGAATTTTTCTTCGTGCAATCGTGCAACATAAAACACATATAATACAGATTTGGTAATAACAACAGCTGTAACTGAGCTATCAGATCTTGTTATAGAGTTAGAAGGAATTCAAAGGAGCTACTGTTAGGAGTTATTGTTCATGTGCCTGATGGCCGAGGACATGCATACAATGCAATGTAATGCAGTGTTTTTCAACCATTGCGTGAGATATTGTCTGGTGTGCCATGGGAAATTATGCAACTTCACCTAATTGGTCCAAAAATATTTTTTGCAAATCAATAATTATTATCTGCAAATAATGTGCCGTTACTTAGTGTCTTTGATGTGTAGAACTCGGCAGGGTAACCACGTAATAATCCGTGTCAGTAGGTGGCAACAGGTAGTTAATTGCTTTGTAAAAGTCGGAATGTGTCGGGTGAGACGAGGATGGTTTGTTGTGATCCCGATATGCAGACCACAGCGGGAGGCAGTGCGCAGTTAAAAAGGTATGTAACGCTTAAAAAATTAACAAAACGAAAAGGAAAAGGCAATGAAGCAAAGGGATGACTATGCGAAATAAAAGTAAAACTGTACTGGCTACAAAGTAAACAGAAACAGAATGCTGGACGACAGCAAAAACTTACGGCGTCCACAAAGTACATCCGTACATGACATGACAACCAACAATGTCCACACAATGAAGGATAGCAGCAACTTAAATAGCCTAGAAACGACTACAGGAAAACACGAACAAAACAGGAAGGGCCACCAAAATAACAGCGCAAGACAAAAACTATAGCACTACACAGGAAAACACCAACACGCTCTGATTACTGCTTTGCACACTCTTGGCATTCTCTCGATGAGCTTCAAGAGGTAGTCACCTAAAATGGTTTTCACTTCACAGGTGTGCTTGAAGCTCACCGAGAGAATGCCAAGAGTGTGCAAAGCAGTAATCAAAGCAAAGGGTGGCTATTTTGAAGAAACTAGAATATAAAACGTGTTTTCAGTTATTTCACCTTTTTTTGTTAAGTACATAACTCCACATGTGTTCATTCATAGTTTTGATGCCTTCAGTGACAATCTACAAAAAGGGTCCCCAAACTACTTGTCCAAAAGAAAGGAGAGTCCCAAGTAAAAAAAAAAAAAAGTTTTTTATTTATTTATTCATTTTTTAATTATAATTTAAAATCTGTCCTTTCTAATCCATTTTCTACTGTTTGTTACTCTCTGTGTCTCCTAGCCGCTCAGGCAAATCATATTGTCTAAGAATGCATTTTTCCGTCGATAACATGACATCATTGCGCTCGGAATATACATATGTACATGTGTGTATGTATATATATATATATATATATATATACACCAAATATTTTTAACCCAATTCGGCCCCCAAGTCAAAAAGTTTGGGGACCCCTGATGTACAATAGTCATGAAAATAAAGAAAACACATTGAATGAGAAGGTGTGTCCAAACTTTTGGCCTGTACTGTATATTAAAAATCGATTTTTGATTTGTTTTTAATCGATTAAAAATCGTTACAAATAAGAAATGCGATTCATTTGAAAATCAATTCATTTCACACCCCAGATAGATATACTCATTTGAAACCTTTAGTTGAGGTTTGTCCACACTCTCTGCATATTGACCCATGTCATCTGTCTATATTTGCCTGAAGGGAGATACATCAGCTGCATGGATGTATCAAGGTCCAATGCGTTTGATTGTACCGCAGTCAGTCCAGGAATTAGCTATTGACTTCAATTTCCTCCTCCCTTCCTCCATATCGCCACATAACACGACACATTATGCTGACCGGCGTCGGGAATGTAGCTGGCTGCTTGCATATGATATTGTTACAAATGCAGAACACTTATTCGCTGTCACACCTCCTGCAGACGGTTTGTGTCCGTGACAAAAAGAGGCTATTACCCAATTGTGAGGCGCTTGTTGTAAGGTAATGAAATTTCCAGCAACTGCGGAAAAAAACAATGTTGTCTGGGCTGTAGTGTAATTGCGGAAGCCACCTCAATGCACCCCCCCCCCCCCCCCCCCCCCTCCCGTCCGAGTTGAACGTGAATGCAGCACGATTTAATAAAACTCTGGAGATTTTTATCATTTATTGGCAGCGGGGACGGTAAGCCCAGGCTTTTGCAGATAAAACTCATTCAATTTACTTGCTGAATTTTAACCATGCTGGAGACCATTTACTAAAAGACACAGCGCTTGACCCAGAGGGGCACATTTATGTATTTGCATAAGGCTGACGCAGGTCAGCTATATTGTTGATATAACGATCCCATTTCCCTAATCTAAATGGCGGAGGAGCCTGGAATTTCCGTCATTTTCTCCCGGCATGTTATTTGTGACGAGAAAAGGTTGGAAATCCAGACGATATTGGACCCTGAGGCCAAAGAGCTTGGGTGCCTGCTTCCACTCACATATAAAAACATAGGAACATTGACATGAGGACATGTATGGACACACACACACACACACACACACACATACATACACACACTCCTAGCCCTGTTTTATTACCTCCTGCCTGCTGCTGGAATTGCTTTCCTCCCTCGAGTGAGCCAGGCAAAGCCGGCTTTATTGTGTTAACCTATTTGTGTGTCAAGAGCGATTGCGGCGTTCTTTATCTCTGTTTGTATTCGGACGGGGAGACGGCGGAAAGCAAGAGAGGGAGTGAGGAAGGCGGAGGGCGAGCGACGATGGCGGGGGTAAACGGAGCAAGGGTTGCACACAGGAGCCAAAGCGAGCCACCGGAGTTAGACGGATGGCCGGTCACCTTGCTCCACTCTGGAGGATAATGACTGGTTGCTTAGCAATGACCCCCACCCCCGCCCACTTCCAGACTTGCATCCACAGTAATCACTTTTTTCCTCTAAAAGAACTCATATATAATTATAGGCCCGCTGACGTCCTTTAAAATATGCCTAATGGCCCTTTTCATTTATTTAGGAGCGGTCTAATCTTGGAGCGTTAACTTCCAACTCCGGTTTACGTTGGGTTTGCGCGAATTCCCTCTGTCAGCATGTTTTTATATCCACATGTTCAGCACTTAGTGGAGGGCCACAGTGATATATAGACAGCCATGGACGTGATTTCAAAAAGCTTGTTTTAATCCCTTGCACTTTTTACAGCCAAAAATAATGTTACCTTATTGAATGGAGGCAAGTCAAACACTCGCACCAGGCGGAAAACAGCTGCTGAGGCTGAAGCGTGTCCCACAAGCTCATTGATTGGCTTTCATGGGCTGCCCTAATGCCAATGTCACACTGATTGACAGCAGCCGACCAATCAGCAGTCAATTGCCAGATAAGAGCGAGTTTGCCTCCATGCGGCATTATAAATGACAAATAAATAAGACAAATGAGAAATCCACACAAAAAGTGTCCAGTGTGTTGAGGTTCCTGATAGCGCAAAGGTTTAAGTATCAGTCAGGTAACCAGCCAGGACATAAAAGAAACATTATATTAAATAAAAGCAATCTTGAAAATTCAGCACGTGGCATCATTTGAGGATTTTAAAACGTTTGATTTGAATTTAGGGAAGTGTGTCGGGATTAGGGCTCGGTCTAATGGCCATTTTCCCAAACTGATTGGATTTCCATTTATAAGGTTCGAAATCATAATTTGATTCAATCGGCACATAAATATTTAAAATGTCTCAAATCTGTTATAAAATACAAATGTACTTGGTTCTTTATCTTCACCATAAACAACGTTGGACAGTTTAAACTGTCAAAAGTCTCAGAAGTGCAATTTTATAATAGGAAAACATTTGCAAGTGAAAGTGTAGTTGTATTGCATTAAGGTATTTTTTGTTATTATTTATTAGAATTATGGGACAGGCCAGTTAAAAATGATGTGGCTGGCCAATTTAAAATGATGTGGAAGGCCACATTAGAATTGTGTGGCGTGCCACGTTAAAATTATGGGACGGCCACGATAAGATGAATTTGCGGTCCACGATAAAATGAAGTGGCAGGCTACAATAAAATGATATGGTGGGCCACGTAAAAATTTTTTGTCGACTACATTAAAAGCATGCGGCTGGCCACATTAAAGTCAGTGGCAGACCACATAAAATGAAGTGGCGGTCCACAATAGAATTATGTGGCAAGCCACTTTAGAATTATAGTAAGGGCCATCATAAAATGATGTTGTGGGCAACGTCAAATAATGCGGCGAGGCACATTACAATAAAGTGGTGGTCCACAATATAGATGTGGCGGTCCACAATAAAATGAAATGGTGGGGCACATTTAAATAAATTGCCGGGCCACATTAAAATGAAGTGGCGAGGCAGATTACAATAAAGTGGCGGTCCACAATAGAATAATGGGGTGGTCTACAATAGAATAATGGGGTGGTCTACAATAAAATGAATTGGTGGAGCACATTGAAATAAATTGCTGGTCCACAATAAAATGAAGTGGCGTGCCACATTAGAATTATGGTATGGGCCATAATAAAATTATGTTGTGGTCAACGTAAAATAATGTGGCAAGGCACATTACAATAAAGTGGTGGTCCACAATAGAATAACTTGGTGGTCTACAATAAAATAAATTGGTGGGCCACATTCAAATAAATCGCCAGTCCACAATACAATTATGTGGCTTGCCACGTTAGAATTATGCAGCGGGGCACATTAAAATTAATTGGCGGCCCATAAGTAAATGATGTGGCGTGCCACAAATTAAAATTAATTAGTGGTGGGCGGGCTACATTAAAAGTAATTGGCAGGCCACAATAAAATAATGTGTCAGGCCGCATTAGAATGATGTGGCGGGTGAGTGATGGCTTTGACACCTGTGTCATAAGCAGTCACGCGCTTTTAAACAGACGTCATGCATTGAAAATGCTTCTGTTAGTAGTCAATTTGCTGTTCATTTTTGGTTAGACAAATGACAAGTTGCTTTAAAAAAGTCTGCTGTGCCTCTTTACCTCGTGCCTGTAGCGTCTGCACCCATCTGTGCGCCGTCTCTCTCTCTCTCTCTCTCCCGCC
This sequence comes from Nerophis lumbriciformis, assembly GCF_033978685.3. Lineage (NCBI taxonomy): Eukaryota > Metazoa > Chordata > Actinopteri > Syngnathiformes > Syngnathidae > Nerophis > Nerophis lumbriciformis. The sequence goes on along the minus strand of NC_084559.2, from coordinate 32,803,949 downwards.
GCATCCTGCTCATCTTTCCTCATTCAGACTCACGCACCATCGGCGAAAGTGACAGCTTCTGCACGTCTTGGGAAACTTTGCACACAAAACCCAAATCTACACCATTACTGATGATCCCCCCCGCCCCCCACCCACAAATTTCCACGCCATGCTCCCGTGCCTGCATCTATAGGAACAGCTGTCCAGCTGTCATCGCAGCCAGCCAGTCAGCCTCTCTCCAAGGCAACATCTGCAGAGAGAAGACACAAGGGCAGCCTGTCGCTCTCAGCTCGTCCCCAAAGACCGTGGAAGTGTGTCATGCTTTTTGGCTGCACATTGCCACTGGCCACATCAAGCGTGTGACTGCCTCTGGTTTTACCATCATCAACTCCTTTTACCCACTTTAACAAGCTCCCCAAGATTGTTATGCGAGCCCGCCACTTCACAGTCACTGGGAAGTCTTAAATGAGACATTCGAAGACGGCTCTTAGGCCATGTCTACACTAAGTCATTTTAACCCCTTTAACCAGGGGTAGGGAACCTATGGCTCTTGAGCCAGATGTGGCTCTTTTGATGAGTGCATCTGGCTCTCAGATACATCTTATCTGACATTGCTTAACACGGTAAGTAATGAATAATTCCGCTGGTAATCACGGTGTTAAAAAATAACGTTCAAAATATAAAACATTCTCATGCATTTTAATCCATCCATCCGTTTTCTACCGCACCTGTTCAAGAAGTCGCATTAAAGGGGAACATTATCACAATTTCAGAAGGGTTAAAACCATTAAAAATCAGTTCCCAGTGGCTTATTTTATTTTTCGAAGTTTTTTTAAAAATTTTACCCATCTCGCATTATCCCTAAAAAAAGTTTCAAAGTGCCTGATTTTAACCATCGTTATATACACCCGTCCATTTTCCTGTGACGTCACATAGTGATGCCAATACAAACAAACATGGCGCATAGAACAGCAAGCTATAGCGACATTAGCTCGGATTCAGACTCGGATTTCAGCGGCTTAAGCGATTCAACAGATTACGCATGTATTGAAACGGATGGTTGTAGTGTGGAGGCAGGTAGCGAAAACGAAATTGAAGAAGAAACTGAAGCTATTGAGCCATATCGGTTTGAACCGTATGCAAGCGACCGACGAAAACGACACGACAGCCAGCGACACGGGAGAAAAAGAGGACAAATTCGGCGATGGCCTTCTAACCAACGATTGGTATGTGTTTGTTTGGCATTAAAAGAAACTAACAACTATGAACTAGGTTTACAGCATATGAAATACATTTGGCAACAACATGCACTTTGAGAGTGCAGACAGCCCAATTTTCATCAATTAATATATTCTGTAGACATACCCTCATCCGCTCTCTTTTCCTGAAAGCTGATCTGTCCAGTTTTGGAGTTGATGTCACCAGGCCAGGGAAGCTCGGGTCGATATTCTTCTCTTGATCATCTTCGGTGGCATAAGGGACGGTGTGAGCCAAGACATCCAGGGGGTTTAGCTCGCTCGTCTGCGGGAACAAACTGCCGCCATTGCTTGCCGTGCTACCGAGGTCCTTTGTCCCTGAATTGCTCACACACTCCGGCAGATTCAATGGGGGTCTGGCGGCAGATTTCTTTGACTTTATCGTTGGAAATGCATCTGCTTTGAGTGTCGCAGGATATCCACACATTCTTGCCATCTCTGTCGTAGCATAGCTTTCGTCGGTAAAGTGTGCGGAACAAACGTCCAATTTCTTGCCACTTTCGCATCTTTGGGCCACTGGTGCAACTTGAATCCGTCTCTGTTCGTGTTGTTACACCCTCCGACAACACACCGACGAGGCATGATGTCTCCAAGGTACGGAAAACAGTCGGAAAAACGGAAAATAACAGAGCTGATTTGACTCGGTGTTTGTAATGTGTTTGAGAAAATGGCGGATTGCTTCCCGATGTGACGTGAGCGAATAATAGAAAGGCGTATAATTCACCAAAATTCACCCATTTAGAGTTCGGAAATCGGTTAAAAAAATACATGGTCTTTTTTCTGCAACATCAAGGTATATATTGACGCTTACATAGGTCTGGTGATAATGTTCCCCTTTAATGGTAAGAAGTATTTTATTTATTATTGGTTAGCTTCAGAATAACAACGTTATTAAAAAGAATAAGAGACTTTTTATACTCTAAAAATGTTGGTCCTACTTAAAAATGCACACATTTAGTTGTATTCAGTGTTAAAAATGGTAAATGGGTTATACTTGTATAGCGCTTTTCTACCTTCAATGTACTCAATGCGCTTTGACAGTATTTCCACATTCACCCATTCACACACACATTCACACACTGATGGCGGGAGCTGCCATGCAAGACCCTAGCCACGACCCATCAGGAGCAAGGGTGAAGTGTCTTGCCCAAGGACGCAACGGACGTGACTAGGTTGGTAGAAGGTGGGGATCGAACCAGGAACCCTCAGATTGCTGGCACGGCCACTCTCCCAACTGCGCCACGCCGTACCCTAAATGCACACATTTAGTTGTATTCAGTGTTAAAAAATATTATATGGCTCTCACGGAAATACATTTAAAAATATTTGGCTTTCATGGCTCTCTCAGCCAAAAAGGTTCCCAACCCCTCCCTTAAACGAATAATTATTTAGCCTACGCCCCGTTTCAGCCACGCTAAACTATCGTTTAAGGTCCCCCTCCTCGGACAATTTTTTACACGGGTAAGTGCACCGTGTATTTCTTGAATCTTTAAGCTCTTAGCTTTGTATGGACTCATTGATCATTTACAAACTGAGTTCGTAGAGGAAGTGACGTCAGAAAGAACGCGCCACAGCTAGCTTCATAATAAAGCGGTTTCGTAACTCAGAGCTAACCACTGGAAATATGGAGGCGAGTCATCCAGACGTACCCGTGTTTCTCTTTCCGTCAGTACAGACGCTTGTGGAAATCACAAATGAATACATTAAGAGAAAGCGATTGCAGCTATTTGGGATACAACACTTCTCAGACGGCAAGAGAACTTTCGAATGTCCAGGTCAGCTGTGAATCTACTTACCTAAAAACTTTGTCCATTTGTCAAAGGAGAGACAACGAGAATGCGGGCTCCCGTGGATGTGATAAAAAAGGTAGTGTCCTTTGTATTACCTGGACGTCGAGGGAAGACTCTGGAAAACGGCGAATGCATTTGGACTGGCAAAGCAGACTGTATCAGTTATTGTCCGGACTCAACGTCTAGGTCCACAGTATATGAAGTCACCAAAAAGCAGGGGGTATTTAGGGGGTGGCATGGAGCAGTTGGGAGAGTGGCCGTGCCAGCAACCTGAGGATTCCTGGTTCAATCCCCACCTTCTACCAACTTTGTCATATCCGTTGTGTCCTTGAGCAAGACAATTCACCCTTGCTCCTGATGGGTCGTGGTTAGGGCCTTGCATGGCAGTTCCTGCCATCAGTGTGTGAATGTGTGTGTGAATGGGTGAATGTGGAAATAGTGTCAAAGCACTTTGTGTACCTTAAGGTAGAAAAGCGCTATATAAGTATAACCCATTTACCATTTAAATGACCATTCTGTGTGTGTGGACAAAGATAAGGTTAGGTGGGATTTACCCTGGATAACCTTATCTGGCTTAGTGTAAATGGGGCCTTAGGCCTGTGGCCATAAGGCGGAAAAAAGAAAAAGAAAAACATGCCACATTATCTTTTCCATTAATAGTCGTTTTCCCGTGCATGGATATGTGTGTGCGCACACCTGAGTGTTGGTGTGTGTGTGGAAACAAAATCCCAGCGAGCGAAGTGCAATGGCCTGGAACTGACGGGAACCCACTGGGAGAGTATCTCCTTGATGTAAGCCCCCCTACCCCCCACACTCCCTCACCACCTTTTCCTCCTGGCAGCGGCGTGCAGCGAGTAGGAGGGTTGCCATGTGAGATGAACAGAGCTCGGGTCCCCCCTGTCAAGACACAAACTAGGATCAGCCAGCTCGCATGGGACTCTCTTGTGGGATGAGTATAGAGGCAAAAAAAAAAAAGTAAGACAGCAGCTGTTTTTTCCCTCTTATTCCTTCACCAGCGAGCTTGTTTTTTTTTTATATACTCCCCGCCGTCTCCTGTGGGGCTGTCATTAGCGCCTGTCATGCTGTTTTGTGCTGATAAACGTGGATGAGCAGAACATTTGCACTTCTCAAAGCATCACAATCATCCTCCTGCCTCCTCTTGGATGTTTTTAGGCGCTAATAACAGACTTGATTATTTAATCAGACCTCCTGATGACTACGGGGAGCCTCGCCGGCACTTCTCCCTGCAGGCGGTGGCAGACTTACACAAGTAAAGTTGGTTGACCTCCTCCCCAACAGGAGCCTGGGTGTCTTAAATTAAGTGTCATTTAAATATTTTCACCCTGCACCCTCCTCTACACTGCTTCTCCCTCAAGGTACGCGTTTAATGTACCCCATAGGGCTAATTATTGCTTACTTAAGGTAGCTGTCTAAAGGTGAGTTCTACCGGTTTTAATTAAAAAGATGTGAGTGCATCTACACGAGTGTATAAGGGTACTTGGATCGATCCAAATGCAAAATAAACCGGCCGATGGCGCGATAACAAAATTCGAAATCATTTACCGTATTTTTCGGACTATAAGTCGCAGTTTTTTATTATAGTTTGGCCGGGGGTGCGACTTATACTCAGGAGCGACTTATGTGTGTAATTATTAACACATTACCGTAAAATATCAAATAATATTATTTAGCTCATTCACGTAAGAGACTAGACGTATAAGATTTCATGGGAATTAGCGATTAGGAGTGACAGATTGTTTGGTAAACGTATAGCATGTTCTATATGTTATAGTTATTTGAATGACTCTTACCATAATATGTTACATTAACATACCAGGCACGTTCTCAGTTGGTTATGTATGCGTCATATAACATACACTTATTCAGCCTGTTGTTCACTATTCTTTATTTATTTTAAATTGCCTTTCAAATGTCTATTCTTGGTGTTGGATTTTATCAAATAAAATTCCCCCAAAAATGCGACTTATACTCCAGTGCGACTTATATGTATATGTTTTTTTTCCTTCTTTATTGTGCATTTTCGGCAGGTGCGACATACTCCGGTGCGACTTATACTCCTAAAAATTACGGTAAATTGGTCTGCTATAGTAGGGCTGGGTCGATAAAATGATATTAATATATATGGCGATAGACACTAAATCGATATCAATAAAATTATCTATATGTGTGTGTGTGTGTGTGTGTGTGTGTGTGTGTGTGTGTGTGTGTGTGTGTGTGTGTGTGTGTGTAAATGTGTATGTATGTGTGTATATATACAAACGTTTGTATATACTGTATATGTGTATATATTTATGTACATAGTTGAGGTTTCTGTGGTTTATCCGTTATACAGTGCTCAATACCGGAGTAGAGCGGAATATACGTTAGGTTTTGTGTGTGTATACGTGTGGGTCGTCCCCTGCTCGTCAGGGGATTTGATATTTATATTTTATAAAATCCCCTGACGATGATATAGCCTCGGTGTTTTTCCGACCTAACGTATATATTTATGTATATATATATATATATATATATATATATATATATATATATATATATATATATATATATACAGTATATATATATATACATACAGTGTATATATATATATATATGTATATATATATATATATATATATACATACAGTGTATATGTATATATATATATATATATATGTATATATATACATGTATACAGTATATACTGTACATATACATATATATATATATATATATATGTGTGTGTGTGTGTATATATATACATGTATATATACATATACATACATATATATATATATATATATATATATATATATATATATATATATATATATATATATATATACCTTAGTTGGTTTTTTAACATGGTTCGTAAATGGAAAAGTGTGTACTGTATATTGAAGCAAATTTCCATAAGAAACAATGTAAACATGACTAATTGTTTCTCGCCTCGACAAAAGTCCAGATTTTATTAAAAGCTTGTGCACCTTGAGCACAGTACTGTATATCAAACAAACATAACCATGGGGGGTGATGGATCAATATTCTATTTAATTGAAAAAGCCCAAACATCAACAACTAGCTGAACTGTCCTCATTTTCAGCTGCCCCGCCAAGACGCACACACAACTGTTGCACTCACAGTTTGAAATCATAAAAGGTCGCTAGAATGATTAGAAAGAAAAAAATTAATCTACTTTACCTTGTTGGTTAACCTGAGATCGTTCAGCTCGGGCACAAAATGGCTGCTATGCATAAAACGTTGGTACACAGAGACAATAGTTGTATATCAAAGCATTTTTTTTTTTCCCTCTGTGGTTTGTAAATATAAAAAGTCGTACAATGAGGGGTTTGTAAATCGAGGTTCCACTGTACTTGTTCACTGGTCCTTTATGTTTATTTGACGAGAAAGAGTGTGTGAGGACCACTGTACAAAAACTTAGAAAGGCAAAGAAACCTTGGTCATTCTCATGTAAAAGTACCCTTTAAATCAATGGTGTCAAACGTACGGCCCGAGGGCCCGCGAACAGGTTTTATCTGGTCCGCGGGATGAGTTTGCTCATTTTTGAATGAAAGAAACCGCTGTTCTAAATGTGTCCACTGGATGTCGCTATAGCAATCATTTGTATCTTTGTAGATGATGCTACTTATGTACAAAATAAACCACATGCTATTAGTACATCAGTCGAGGAAAATGACTAAACAACATAAATAACATACAATAATTTGATTTTCATATAATTTTTGTATCTTCATAGATTGAAAATGAACACCAATGAGTTGACTGATGAACATTATCACATAATTTATTCAGAAAATATAAATAACGACAAATAAAGTATATATACTATTAACCGCAACAGGTCATTGTAAAGAAACAACAACAACATAATGATTTGTACAATTTCAGAATGTGCTTGTTTTATTTTTAAACAAAGAAGACAATCAGAGGTCGTCTTTATTTTTAAGTTATCATGCCGTGATTTTGGGAGTAGATGTTTTTCCATGTGGCCCCCGATCTAAAATGAGTTTGACACCCCTGCTTTAAGTACATTTATGGTAAATAATTCTGTCATTATTGAATACATCTAAATGTTCGCAGTGAAGTCTGTCCGCCTGTGGCTGCACAAAAGCAAACAGCTGACATCAGAGAAAAGGCCTGCTCATGGCTTCATGTTTTATCATTCAAATTCACTCTTTCTGCTTCTGTCTGCTGTGAGTGACAGCTGGGCGTAAAAGCGGCGGCGGCCTGATGGTAACTGTGACAATGGTCTCTCCTCTTCGCCTTGTTTTCATTTTTTTTTTTTTTTGCTGTCACACACAACCTCTCTGATTGCCTCTCTGCCAAGCAGCATCTTATTCATCTTTTTTAAATACGAGCCCAAGCCCCGCTGTATTGTTTGTAGAAAACCAGGAGGGCCTCAGGAGACCATCCCGAAAAAGGGGGAAAAAAGAGCAACTGGGGCTTAACCTGTCTCATTGTGGAAGGGAAGCTTATTTTTATTTTTTGAAGAATAATATTAGACATCTAATATTTGATGCTGAGATAGATCTGAATGAAGCCCCCATCTGATAAGTCTGTGGGCTCTCTCGTCTTGTGGCGCTCCAGGTGCGGTCTGGCCTTTCATCTTCGGTGTGGCGCTCCAAAATAAAAGCTTTTGTTTAAATAGCTTTTTTTTTTTGGTTTCTGTGCATGTATTGATCCCTTTCAGCCTGCTTGGAATATATTTTATTTGTTTCAGCCGGGAGCTTTAACAGCAGTTTGTTCCTAAATGGCAAATCAGTGATGTATTGAGGAGGAAACGCTTTTCATTTTTACAATTTGTAAAACCTTTTTTAGCCTTGAACTTTAATGGCATTCGGTGCTCTTATTTCATAGACTGGGCTTTTGTGTTTAATTAGGTGTGATTTGTGAGCGTTTTCCCAAGTGGTGGGAAGTTTTTTTTTGGAGGGCGGGTGTTCTGCACTTTGCTGTAAATTGCTGCAATGATGGTGACACCTTGGGCTCTAATGGATGTCTTCCTGTGCAAAATTGCCCCATAAACCAAAGTTCTCAAGGATGTGGAGCATGTGGCAGCAATATATGGGCTTGTTTGATGTCAGTGCCATCTTAAGAACCTGAAAGAGTGGGATCAGTGTGCACCTGGTGTTCTTTCTGTGTTCTCTGGCCATGGAAAGCCAGTGAGGCAGTGCAAACTTGATGACTATTTGACTCCGAGGTCAGAGCCACATGATAGCAACACCACCAGTCAATGGACATGGATATACGTCCCTTTATTGAGACCTTTGTTTTTGTTTTTTTAATCTTGTGTCATGCACTTTTATTGTGCACCTATGCATACCTTTGCACACAAAGCTGGTCAAAGCATCCTCTGTGGCAAATATTTCCATTTAATAACTTCAGAACAACACACTACCACTATTTTTATAGGTTTGATGCTGTCTCATTCAGTGACGTGCGGTGAGGTTGATGGCTGGTGAGGCACTGACTTCATCACAGTCAGATTTACAAACATATGAACCCTAAAGAGTATCTTATTCACCATTTGATTGGCAGCAGTTAACGGGTTATGTTTAAAAGCTCATACCAGCATTCTTCCCTGCTTGGCACTCAGCATCAAGGGTTGGAATTGGGGGTTAAATCACCAAAAATGATTCCCGGGCGCGGCGCCGCTGCTGCCCACTGCTCCCCTCACCTGCCAGGGGGTGATCAAGGGATGGGTCAAATGCAGAGGACAAATTTCACCACACCTAGTGTGTGTGTGACAATCATTGGTACTTTAACTAAACTTTAACTTTACACATACAAACTGTAGCACACAAAAAAGCACATTTAATTAAAAAAACGTTATTATGGTCTTACCTTTACTTATAACTGCGGGAACAGTGGTGTTCGTGTTGGAGGAGTTGTGAATGAATGAAATATGAAATCCGTGCTGCAGTCTGCAGGTGTACCTAATGTTGTGTCCCTGCAGTCGTTCACGGCTCCTCCGGCGCGAGCATTGTTGTTTTTGCACTTTTTGGCTTCTTGTTACGTGACTTTTTTTGGGTGGATTCGGTCTTGCACGTGGAGGGTTTAGGTGTGGGCTTTGGTTGGTGTGGCGCTCCCGTCGGGGGGTGCATTCTGCGGCGGGGGTGCATTAACCGGCACCAGGAGGCGGGATTACTGCGAGCCTCACACAGTGCATCTTCGCAGCAGTTTTATGATTGCTCAGCACAATAAATACGTTACACACGTACAGTTGTTGACAAAATACACTGTACATTATATACCTCAGCTAACTAAACTATGGAAATGTATAATATAATTCATATAGCAATACGGTCTCACTGCAAGGCAGGCCAGCAGTTAGCCGAGTCCGCAATCCATGTTGAGGCACAACTGAGTGACGTGCCTCAACTGGCTGCTGATCACCGCACCGTCTCTTCTCAGTATTTGAACGGCAAATGTGAAAATTTTGAATAACAAATAATCTAAAACTGGCAAAGTTAAATGGAAAATAACTATAGTATAATCACTGAATACATATAACAATTTAATTAATTTGTTTTCTTTTTACATTTTTTTCTTTCCATGATGGCAGGTGAGGCCCCGCCTCACCTGTCTCTAGTGACTGCACGTCACTGGTCTCATTCCTGTAATATCACACCAGGACAATTTGAACGAATGGTTGACGTGTCACTTTTTTAATAACTGGTAGAAATGAAAGTCTTATGGTGCATAGTTGACCCCAGTCAATCAAAAACTGTCCCGGGGGGGGGGGGACGAGAATAGCTTTGCAGCGATCAATGTTATCTCTCTGCTTTAGTGCTGTGATCCACTCTGAACTTCTTTGTGCCTACTTTTGTTTTGGAGTTATGTGTCTTTCCATGTTTTTGTGTTAGTTGACTCTTCTGCGGGGTTATGACACGAGCCAGGGAAGAAACTGTTCGAATTAGATTAAAAAAAGGAAGAAATACAATTTTTTAAAGTTAAAGTACCACTGATAGTCACACACACACTAAGTGTGGTGAAATTACCCTCTGCATTTGACCCCTCCCCTTGTTCCACCCCCTGGGAGGTGAGGGGAGCAGTGAGCAACAGCCGTGGTCGCGCTCGGGAATCATTTTGGTGATTAACCCCCAATTTCAACCCTTGATGCTGAGTGCCAAGCAGGGAGGTAATGGGTCCCATTTTTATGACTCGGCCGGGGTTTGAACTCACGACCTACCGATCTCAGGGCGGACACTGGGCTGGATTGCTTGAACTCGGACTTAATGGAAAACTTAAATACTTTGTTTGGCAATTGGCAACCAGTTTGTAATGTGTAATCCCATTACTACGAGCCGTTTACATATTCCCTATTTCTTGCATTCTTTATAATATAGTTTTTCTAGTGGTACTTCAACTTACAAGTACCGTATTTTTCGGAGTATAAGTCGCAACGGCCGAAAATGCATAATAAAGAAGGAAAAAAACATATAAGTCGCACTGGAGTATAAGTCGCATTTTTTGGGGAAATTTATTTGATAAAACCCAACACCAAGAATAGACATTTGAAAGGCAATTTAAAATAAATAAAGAATAGTGAACAACAGGCTGAATAAGTGTATGTTATATGACGCATAAATAACCAACTGAGAACGTGCCTGGTATGTTAACGTAACATATTATGGTAAGAGTCATTCAAATAACTATAACATATAGAACATGCTATACGTTTACCAAACAATCTGTCACTCCTAATCACTAAATCCGATGAAATCTTATACGTGTAGTCTCTTACGTGAATGAGCTAAATAATATTATTTGATATTTTACGGTAATGTGTTAATAATTTCACACATAAGTCACTCCTGAATATAAGTCGCAACCCCGGCCAAACTATGAAAAAAACTGCGACTTATAGTCCGAAAAATACGGTACCTAAACTTATGAGTATTTTGAGGTACGAGCGGTCTCTCTGCTTTTTGTTATGCTTTAAGTTGAATGTATAATTTGAGTAATAAGCATATTCTAGCTTCATATTCTAGCATGTAGCATTGGTAGCATTTGTAGACAGCCCAAAGCCAGAGTTTGACACAATCCTGTTCTCCAACAACCGGAGCTGACAACATTAGCGAGAAGGACAACACCCACCGAATCAGGAAAATAAACTTTTAAAAACATATCCTGCCATGTAGCAGACTGGGGGCGGGACTTCCCAACAGCAGCACCGTCAGTTTACACCACTTTGAAGCGGAATTCCGCTTCTGCCCCAAAACACCATCTACCCAGCGGACATTAATCCATGAAAATATAGAGAAGCTTCCAAATGCTCTTTCAATTTGTATTTCTCTTCTGACTCTACCAACTGGACGATTGAGCATTATTAGCCTTACTGGGTCTTCGGCAGACATAAATATTGGTTGCTGTCAATTCTGTCTCTGACTGTGTCACTCAAAGACATCCGTGTGCAACATAAACAACCATTTCCCAGTTCCTATTTTGACACGACGAAGAAGCAGCCTGAAGAAGACACTGCATTAGTCCACAATATTTCACGAAACTGTAGTTGTTTGTAGTACATGCCATTGTATTGACTTGCAAACAATATTTCCTATCTAAAAATGTGTTTTTATTTTTATATTTATAGTAAAAGTGTGCTGTTTTAGATCAGGGGCAAAGCACAGATTAAATTCAAGTCAATTCATATCAATGGGCGGGGCCGATTTGAGATACGAGTGTTGATTTTCAAGCTCGGTCATAGAACCAATTGAGCTCGTACGTTGAGGTATTGCTATAATTATTTATAGGCTTTTATAGGGCTGAGCAATTTGGCTGACAAATATATCAGGATACAAGTGTTTTTTTAATCAGTCGATATGGATAATTATTAGGGATGTCCGATAATGGCTTTTTGCCGATATCCGATATTCCGATATTGTCCAACTCTTTAATTATTGATACCGATATCAACCGATACCGATATCAACCGATATATACAGTCGTGGAATTAACACATTATTATGCCTAATTTGGACAACCAGGTATGGTGAAGATAAGGTACTTTTGAAAAAATTTTATAAAATAAAATAAGATAAATACATTAAAAACATTTTCTTGAATAAAAAAGAAAGTAAAACAATTTAAAAACAGTTACATTGAAACTAGTAATTAATGAAAATTAGTCAAATTAACTGTTAAAGGTTAGGAATATTAGGGGACCAGCAGCACGCACAATCATGTGTGCTTATGGATTGTATCCCTTGCAGACTGTATTGATATATATTGATATATAATGTAGGAACCAAAATATTAATAACAGAAAGAAACAACCCTTTTGTGTGAATGAGTGTGAATGAGTGTAAATGGGTGAGGAAGGTTGGGTTTTTGGGTTGGTGCACTAATTGTAAGTGTATCTTGTGTTTTTTATGTTGATTGAATTAAAAAAAACAAAAAACGATACCGATAATAAAAAAACCCGATACCGATAATTTCCGATATTACATTTTAACGCATTTATCGGCCAATAATATCGGCAGGCCGATATCATCGGACATCTCTAATAATTATTGATATTTTTATGACCTATTGAAAATATGGGCCAGGAGAACATATATAATAACTGTATATATTTGTATTTAAAATCTAACCTTCCTCTGATTATAGATCCCTCAACTATCAAAACAGAAAGTAAGGGGAAACAAATTAATGTAAACACAATTCTAAAATCATATTAAACACATAACAATAACCTCTTAAAAGTAAGGTGAAATAATAAGGCATATGTAAGAAATGCTTAATAAAGTGTAAAACAAATAGTGCAAAGTGTGTAAGTGTAAACCTACAGAGACTCGAGAAGAACTATTTTCTGCATGTTTAGTGCCAGGAAGTTCTGACTGTGTGTTGGGTGAGACAGCGCCTTGCATACATTATGGACCACACTGGGCTGACAATGGTCCATTTTAAAGGAATCCAAAAATTGCCATACCGTCCAGGTGAATTTTCCTATTTAATCGACAATTTATTCGCTCTTTGCAGCAATTCATTTTTGGTTTCTCTTCTCACTCAAGAATCAACCGCGAAAAGACAGGATGGCGCAACCGAAATGATAGTTGATGCTGCTACCTAATTGGCTGTTGGCGTGTCACTCAACCGACCTTGCTTTGCAACTTCTGTTTTTTTCAGACGAATAAAAAATAAAAAATTATCGAACTTTTAATCAAACACATCTTTTATTGATATCGATTACGTATGTATCGTGATATATTTATTTTTTGGTATAGTGGTAGCTCAGCTTTTAAACATAACCCGTTAACTGCTGCCAATCAAATGGTGCCTCACCAGCCATCAACCTCACCGCACGTCACTGATGAAATCCCACCTGGCGATCCTGATTGGTTCATTATTTTTTGGTATCCGGAAGAAGTTTGCAATGCCTTCGAGCCCAGACCCTTGTGTGGAGCTCAGCGAACTACAAGGATCTGGCGAGAGTCAGGTTAAATCTGTGGCTGACTGGCAGCCCGTCCACAGTCCTGTCAGCTCTCCTGTGACTCTGAACAGAAGGAACAGTACTGAAGGTGGATGAATGGACATTTATAAATGTGATGCTGATTATTGTGTTCGGACTTTTTAAATATTTGTCTTTCCTACTTGCCCTTGAATATATTGCGTTGCCTCATAGCGAGAGACCAGCTTGAACACCCACTTTGGTTACCAAATATGGTTCTGCACCAACCGTGACTCCGTGTCTCTTCTGAACACGCATGTGTACAGGGATGTCTGTTTGTAGGTTAAATACAAACACGGCTGTCCCACTTTCATACAACAACCCCCCACCACGCCAGCCAGAGAGCTGTGCATGCTCCCCTTCGTCCGCCACCCAAGAAAGATTCTCTGTGCGCCTGCAGCCTCGTAACACTCGCATAGCTCCACTGTGTGGAAGCATGGCGGTGGCCCCTGACCCCTCCTCTTGGAGACGGCACTCTTGACCTGCTGCCCCATTGTTTCCAGCGGGGATGGATGAGGAGCCGCCTCTGCCGGCGCAATCCTTCACTCAATAGCCGCTCCATCTGTTGACTGCGTGACTCTGGGTTACAACCAGGGATTTTGCTCCGTCTGTGCGAGGGTGTGAAAGGGGCTATGTCAGGGGGCTTCCTGAAAGGGGTTTTAACACTGCATTTGCAGGGTGTCGCCATGCCACCTCCCCCCTCTCTCTCGATCCTCTCCATCCGCCAGTCATCTCTCCCAACACAACCGGCTGGATGAGAGGCCTTCATTGTGGCTGTTCACAGGCCCCTAGGCAACAGGGTCACCTTGTCCCTAAACAAATGCTGCCCTCAGTGGGGTTGTTGGCAATGTGTGTCGCTGTTTCCATGTATGCGAAAGAGGGTGGGGGTGGCGAGCGTTTGAGTATGAGAATGCATCATCAGGAAGAGGGCAAAGGCCTTGACTGTGAAGACATTTATCTAAAATCTCTGCCTTTCACATCAAGCCCTATTCAGTGCCGCTCGTCTGCATCAGGCTTTTAAAGACCAATGGCGGACAAGAAACGCTCTTTCCAGGTCAAACTGTTCGCTGTGAGCATTTAGACCTGCAAAGCTGCTTTACCAGTTCCCTTTACATATAGCTTAGCCCTTAGGTGTCTCTTAAAATAGTGGAGGAGGACTCGCTCTGGACTTTCTGTGCAGAGCTGTTATGTGAGCAGCCTACTTTTAACAGTTTGAATAAAAACAAAATATGTGGCTGCTGTGACAGCTGGTTCACCTTCAGTAATTAATGTTGAGGCTGCAGTCTGCCAGACAGTTGTGCTGAGGTCCTCGGTCTTGGTGCGTGGGAGGTTTCATTTGCTGGATTGGAGAAGCTTTTCTTTTGTACTAAATCAAATTTCCATCAACCAAACAGAACCCCCATGTGTGGGACGTATTTTATACCCCAACTACATTCTATTATTTGAACAAATATGTGCAAATTGATGCATGCTTGTCTTTTCTGGGCTTTTCTTCTCACTCGTGTTTTTGTCGGTCTAAATTATGGCCTTTTATTAATATCTCGATATTTTTAGGCCATGTCACGATACACGATATATATCTCAATATTTTGCCTTAGCCTTGAATGAACACTTGATGCGTATAATCACACCAGTATGATGATTCTATGTGTCTACATTAAAACATTCTTGTTCATACTGCATTAATTAATATATGCTCAATTTTAAACTTTCATGCAGAGAGGGAAGTCACAACTAAGTCAATTTACCAAAACTGTATTTATTAAGCAGTGGCACAAACATTCATGTCATTTCAAAACAGAAAGTGCAAGATTGTCGGAATGTCACTAAGATGACATATCAAAACAACAATAAATTAAAATGCACTTTTTGTACAGAACGCCACTACAATATTTTAAAACAAATAAAGTGCACTTTTGTGCCTGATGTCACACAAGGTATTTCAAAAACTGTAAAATAAAAATGAGCTGCATAATAGGAAATCAAATAGTGTATGTCCTTCGCTATGTGGTAGGTTACGCCCTCACGTTCCCTAAGATCCTCTTCATCCATCCATCTCACTGTCCCTTTATTTAAACTGTCCACCATGGGTGCCCGAGCTTTCAGCCGCCCTGCCCCACATCTTTGGAACTCTTCAGAACTTAGATTCAATATCCCTCTTCAAATCTGTCTGTTCAACATCTTCCCGCTTGAAGCCTAACCACCGCCAGACGATGGACCATGTGCTGTTTTTCTTGGGAATTAATTCTTCTTCCTCCATTTGTTACCAGATTCACTCTTTCTCTCTCTCTCGTATTACCACTCGCACCGGTCCGCTTGCACCACCTGCCACAGCTAACGTTACCCATGCCGCTACCTCTCTGCTCGGCGAGGGCGTGTGACGTTGCACGCGCGACAGTATGTGACGTATGTAACAAGGTGCGCTGGTTTTATGTCTCTGTGAGAAGGAGAGACAAGAGTGAAATGCCTACAACATATACTCCAATACTCACGAAATAGTCATTTTCTACATCGCACAGAGACAAACCCGTGATATATTGAGTATATATCGCCCAGCCCTAGTCTAAATACATCAACTGCAGGGTTTAGTTGAGCTCTTTCTTTGTTTAGTTTGCATCCAGTGGGGTGGTCCTCCTGCTTATCCTACTCTGAAGAAGCACAGCTAAACACCCTCATCCTCCCCCCCAGTTTCCTGTTCCTTTATCACGGAGCCGCAGTCATCCACCGTGTCACCACATGCCCCACGAATCCCTCGGCTGTCACAGCATGTCCCCGCCACACCTTTCCTCCACCTAAGATGATTAAACTTATTGGGACAGCTCTCCTTACGTCTTCTGCACATTTGTTGCGACTCCACCTTTCTTCCCCGGGCTGAAGAAAGACAAAGCGAGCCGCGGTATCAGCCGAAGATAAGCGGTCGGTTCAGGCGTGGAGTCCCCTTGCTATACGAGACAGCTCTTGGGGAACAGGAGGAGGTGCGGCGGGGGAGCTTGAGGAGTGGAATGAGTGGAGGCGGAAAACTGCAGTGACAGCAGAATGAATAAATTGAAAAATTCTCTCATTGTAAATTGTCTATCGCCAGTGACAAACGATCTGATAGGCAAGCAGCCCGGCTTTCCGATGCGGCCGTCCCAATAGAGCTGTGAATAACAGGTCTATCTCCACACTGCTTAGCACTGGCCCTGCACTTAATAATTCATGCAGTGTGAAATATTTTCCCCGCTACAGATATGCCAAAGAGCTGCCGCCAGCAGGCGGGGGCGGTGAGGAGGGTGTCCCTGTGGTGCTAATTTGGGGGATGGTGACGTGCGTAGATTTCTAAGGGGGCTGTAGTTTAGAGGAGATGCCACATTTGCCCCCCCTGTCTGTTATTGGAAAGAGCGGTGAGAGCTGACATTTGACTCATGGCTGATATGCCTGGAGCGCAGAGCATAGAGAAAGACATTTCCGTGTAAGATGGCTGAACTAAGTTATCACTCTCTGTGGACGGACTGGGGACCCGCTAAGACTGTTTTGGAGTTGACGCGCAACACCATCTTTATGTGTCTGTCGCTTCTTTCCCTGGGCAGCGTTCACTTTAAGCCTGGATTATGCTCCCGGGTCAAGGTGCCAGTGTACGCCACACCGGCTCGCTTCTCCCACTCTAAACCCATCTGTGTAGCTTGACGTGCACCGCTAAAAAAAAAATCAAACCCTGTGATTGGTTGGCTTTCAGTCCAGTATATTTGTTGTGCGTAAAAGATTTGTTCAAAGGGCGCACATGCATACGTCTTCTACTCTGATTGCGAGTCAACTTTCTCAATAAAAGTGACTGTTATGACACATGGATTCATGGCCAGCTTCAATAATACTCCCCGTCTCTTTTTATTTTGACTAAAGATGCACGATAATAGACATTCAAATTGATATTGAATTTCCAGACCTTTACACTCAATAACGATAACTGATATTTATGTATATAGGGTTGTACGGGATACCGTACAAGCGTCCCTTCACTGGCTCCCTGTGCGTTATCGAATCAATTTTAAACTCCTTTTATTTGTTTTTAAATGTCTAAACAACCTCGCGCCAACCTATCTCTCCGACCTCCTTCAGCCTTACTGCCCCACCCGGTTCCCTAAGATCAGCCGATCAGCTGCTACTGACGGTCCCTGACACAAGGCTGAAGCTTAGAGGTGACAGAGCTTTCGCCGTTGCTGCTCCCAAGCTCTGGAACGACCTACCTCTGAGTGTTAGACAAGCCTCCTCTCTTCCTGTTTTTAAATCTCTCTTAAAAACATACTTTTATTCCATGGCTTTTAACACTGAGTGATATCCATCCTGCAATGGCGCCCCATAATACACCTGCTGTGAACCTGTTTTTATGTTTTTATGTTTTATTTATTCTATTTTTTTTTTTTTTTTTTTTATCGTGTTCTGTTTGTGTTGTGTTGTGTTGTGTTGTGTTTGCTCGGTACTCGTATTATCTTTTAACCTGCCCATTGTACAGCACTTTGGCTACCCCTGTGGTAAATTTTAAATGTGCTTTATAAATAAAGTTGGTTTGATTTGATTTGATTTGATACCGGTAGAGCAGCACGGTGGGATATGGGGTTAGTGCATGTGCCTCACAATACAAAGGTCCTGAGTTCAATCCCGGGCTCGGGATCTTTCTGTGTGGAGTTTGCATGTTCTCCCCGTGACTTCGTGGGTTCCCTCCGGCTTCCTCCCACCTCCAAAGACATGCACCTGGGGATAGGTTGATTGGCAACACTAAATTGGCCCTAGTGTGTGAATGTGAGTGGGAATGTTGTCTGTCTATCTGTGTTGGCCCTGTGATGAGGTGACGACTTGTCTAGGGTGTATCCCGCCTACCGCCCGAATGCAGCTGAGATAGGCTCCAGCACCCCCTGCGACCCCTGAAAGGGACAAGCGGTAGAAAATGGATGGATGGATGGGTATACCGGTATTAGTATAGTACCGCGATACTATTTAATCATATTCAGTACTATACCGCCTCTGAAAAGTACCAGTGCACCCCCACCCACAATCACGGAGTACTTACGAACAGACACAGTGTGTAGACAGAAAAGGGAGAATGAACGCATTTTGGCTTAAAAACTAACAATAAAGGTGAAGTTATAACACTGTTACGCCCTCAGGAAGAGGTGCTTTAAGACATGGCTAGCCAGCTAGCGGCTAAAGTCCAGTCCCAGTCGGCAATGTTTTAGCTACTTCTAAATCACTAATCCTCGCCTCCATGGCGACAAATAAAGTAAGTTTCTTACAAGTATCATCCCAGCAGGACGAGGAATAGCTAAACATGCGGTGCGGTTGCTGGTTGTTCCATCTCCATCGTTGGGGTCCCTGCGGGTGGGGTGGGTGGTTCCCGTGGCCCTGTGCCTGGGTGGTCCTGCGGCGGCCGGTTTGGGTGGGGTGGCCGGGGGCTGGCCTCGCCGCGCTCTCCGGGGGTGGGGGGTGGGCTCGTGGGGGCCCGGTTGCCGGTGGGGCGGGGGCGGTCTTCCCGTCCGGTTGCGGGGAGTCTCTGGGTCCCTCGGGCGGGGCGTCTCGCCTTTCTGCCCGTGTGGGGTGTGGTCTCTCGCTGGCTTGGGGTCTGGCTGTCCCCTGCTTTTCTCGTGCCCTGTCCTCTGCCGGGTGCGTCTGTCTGCGGCCTGCTGCTGGCCCTTGTGGGCGGTACGGTGGGTCGGGCTCTGGGGTTCCTGTCGCTGGCCGGCTTGGCTGCGTGGGGGCGGTGGTCCCTGGTTCCCTGGGCACCACGCCTCCTGTTTGTGGGTTGGGCTCTCGGGGGTGATGGGGCCGTGCTCTGGCTCCCACGCACTCTGGGAGTCGAATATATTGTACATGCAAATTCACATATGCTCACATACGTACATAGGTACCTACGCTCCCACATACATACACAAATACAGTACATATTTACCTACCTAATGTTCGTACATCCACACGCACATTCAATATACAAACATACACATACACATACTGTACATATACATTCACTGTACAAACACATATACACATTCTGTACATATACATTCATTGTACAAACACATACACACATTCTGTACATATACAAGTACATATGCATACTTACACTCATGCACATAATCACGTTTCATCAAACATATATTAACGTTGTTGCCCTAGGGTAAACTGGGTGTAACACATGGCACACTGACAAAGCTTAACCTATTGTGACTATAACAATCTACAAGGTTAATGTAGGTTGCTTCTCTTTCTCCCCCTCCATTTTTCTGCATTCTTTCGTATCTCAAGTTATCATTACGTATATGTATTGTTGCATTTAAACAACTGTATTGTTGATAAAAAAGGTAAATTATTGGTATTGTTCATTATCAATAGCGTTATTTCTATTGGTATTTGTATTGATCCATTTGTAGTGTAATAATGCTCATTGTCATTTCTGTATTATTTTTTATTTTTTGCTAACTGCTTATTTGCTATTACTTTTACCATCATATTTGTACATGTCATATTTGCTGATGTTGCTCTATTGTTGTTGTTGTTGTTGTTTGCTGTTGTTGTTTTTGTCTCTCTGTCTAATCCCCCTCTTGTCCCCACAATTTCCCCCTCTGTCTTCTTTTTTTTTTCTCTTTCTATCCCCTCCTGCTCCGGCCCGGCTGCACTAAATGATAATATAAATACATTTAATAAAGTCAAATACAAATAAGGCAACAAGAGAAGTATCCTACACTTCTCTTTTGTAAAGTAAATCTGAACAGCCGACATGGGCATCTACATCAACTATATGATTTGCCTGAGAAGCTGGACAGGACATAAAAAAAAAAAAAAAAAAAAAAAAAAAAAAAAAAAAACATGTTTCACTACACACCGTAGCTCACCGGCATCAAAATGTAAACAAACGCCATTGGTGGATCTACACTTGACATCCACTGTAATGATACCAAGTACAGGAGCGTATCAAGTCGATACTGCTATGGTTACATCAATATTTTTTGGCATCACAACATCTTTCATTTTTTTTAAATGTATATTATTTTTATAAACTCAGGAAATATGTCCCTGGACACATGAGGACTTTGAATATGACCAATGTATGATCCTGTAACTACTTGTTATCGAATTGATACCCAAAGTTGTGGTATCATCCAAAACTAATGTAAAGTATCAAACAACAGAAGAATAAGTGATTATTACATTTTAACAGTAAGCAAATATTAACAGTAAATTAACAAGTAGATTAATAATTCATTTTCTACCACTTGTCCTTAATAATGTTGACAAAATAATAGAATGATAAATGACACAATATGTTACTGCATATGTCAGCAGCTAAATTAGGAGCCTTTGTTTGCTTACTTACTAATGAAAGACAAGTTGTCTAGTATGTTCACTATTTTATTTAAGGACAAACTTGCAATAAGAAACATATGTTTAATGTACCGTAAAATGTTTTGTTAAAATAAAGCCAATACTGCATTTTTTGTGGTCCCCTTTATTTAGAAAAGTACCAAATAGTATCGAAATAATTTTGGTTCCGGTACCGGTACACTATTATATATTTACACAACATTTTCTGAGAAGAAATTAAAGCAGCACTAAGTAACTTTTCAACCTTCATAAAATATTTTCATAACTTTTGGGATGATACATGGACGTATTACTAGTTGAATGACACCTTCGCATGGCCTCAGGGGGTCTGTATCGCTTTCATTGACACTAAGCAATTTTGAGGAGGGTGGCAGGAACCCTGTCACACAAAAAAATACAAATTTGCTGACTTGCTGTACGGCATACGTCACTTCCCCATTTTCTCATTTGTTGCAAAGACGGAAGTCGATGTCTACGTGCAATTACTTTTATCATGGCAGAAGCTGCAAAACAACAAAATAAACTAAAAGTTTTGTCTGAGGAGACCAAATAAAAAAAACGAAGGTAGGCTACCCGGGTAAAAGGACACTAAAGGATCAACATTGGCCCGGCTTTCACTTGCTGGCCTAAGCCGAGGAGGGATTTTAGACCTGGATCTGTTCCTTTTTTAGTAAGTACCTTTTGATGCTCAAATCAAAATTTTTAGGTATCAGAAATTTGCATAGTAGCAATAAAACGCCACCAGCTTGATAGTTCGCAGATCCACTCTGACACAGACAGCCACACACAAACTCAAAAGTATTTTATAAAGAAAAAACAATGCAATGACTGCAAACCGCAAATGTAAAGTTTGAGTAAAATATGTAGGTTCGTACCATGGAAAGATCAGCAATACTGAATCATTGTGGTATTATCGTGTCAGTTTGTATTTACGTGACAGTACTTTCTTACGATTTATAACGCTATGTGCTGGTCCTCATGGGAAATGTACTCTTCCTTCAGGCAAAACACAAAATCAACCAAAACTGAAAGTTCTTCAGTGGGGACTTTAATTCAACAGTTTCTCACTTTTGCCCAAAATGTAGACATTCTACCAAAGAATAAGCCATTTTTTGTAGGTAATAGGATAATGGCAACTGATATTTTTCTACCTAATTAACTATAATACACTTCTTATTATAATTCTGACCCATGCAAGCACTTTTCAGTTATTTCATTGATAGACAACAAGAAACTCAAACATTCTGTATATGATTTCATGACCAAAAAAAAACCATTATGTCCAACACAACATACACTATTTTGCCAAAAGTATTTGGCCACCTGCCTTTACTCACATATGAACTTGATATGCCATCTTATGGAATTGTCCAAAATGTTTTGGTATCCTGAAGCATTCAAAGTTCCTTTCACTGGAACTAAGGGACCAAGCCCAACTCCTGAAAAACAACCCCACACCATAATTCCTCCTCCACCAAATTTCACACTCGGCACAATGCAGTCCGAAATGTAGCGTTCTCCTGGCAACCTCCAAACCCAGACTAGTCCATCAGATTGCCAGATGGAAAAGCGTGATTCATCATCACTCCAGAGAACGCGTCTCCCCTGCTCTAGAGTCCAGTGGCGACGTGCTTTACACCACTGCATCCAACGCTTTGCATTGGACTTGGTGATGTATGGCTTGGATGCAGCTGTTCGGCCATGGAAACCCATTCCATGAAGTTCTCTGCGGACTGTATGTGGGCTAATTGGAAGGTCACAAGGAGTTTGGAGCTCTGTAGCAACTGACTGTGCAGAAAGTCTTTGCACTATGCGCTTCAGCATCCGCTGACCCCTCTCTGTCAGTTTACGTGGTCTACCACTTGGTGGCTGACTTGCTGTTGTTCCCAAACTCTTCACTTTTCTTATAATAAAGTTGATTTTGGAATATTTAGGAGTGAGGAAATTTCACGACTGGATTTGTTGCACAGTTCCACGCTGGAAATCACTGAGAGCAGCCCATTCTTTCACAAACATTTGTAGAAACAATCTCCATGCCTAAGTGCCTGATTTTATACACCGGGCCAAGTGATTAGGGCACCTGATTCTCATCATTTAGATTGGTGGCCAAATACTTTTGGCAATATAGTGTATATAAAAGAGGCCAAAAGAACTTAGCCAATAAGCATTCTGCATTGCAGTTAGCAACAACACCTTAACAAAATGAGTCACATCTCTTGTTGATTGCCAAAAATAAAATAACATGTTTCCCTGGAAGTAATAAAACGCAATACGTGCCTATCCCTAAATAGCAACATTTAATGGTAGAAATCAGGGTTCAAATATTAAAGTGCATTTTTCCACTAAGAAATCGTAAAAGGTAACTAACCAAAGCTTGTGCCTCTAAATGAACCATGAAGTTAAACATAAACAATTACAGATTTTGTCGTCAATTTCTTTCCCTCTAAGGTCTTTTCTTTCAAACTACTGTCTCTTACCAATGCTTTCTCATCAGACCTGTGGCTTCTACATTTGCTGCAGTCGCTGCTATTAACGCTGGGTCTCGGCTTAGCAGTACAGGCAGCTTCCTACTGCTTCCATCAACCTCCACGATGGCGAATTCTAGAGTGACTATCAGTAATCTTATTTATTGCACTGAAGCTCATCTTTTCCCTACCGGGGGAAATTCTGCAAAACAAGTTTTGCCAACTGCGAGTGAAATGACTTCTTTGACACGATAAATAAAGCCCACATTGGTGACTGCCGCACCATGATGCTTTTCTCTGTACACAACAGTGCAGTGTCTTGACATCACAAATATGCAACTATACCATAAGGGAGGGGTTGAGGAGCAAGGCAACGGCACAAGCCACAACAGAGAGACCAACGACACAATCACGAAAATGATAACACTTTGTTATTATCGACTCTTTTTATTGATTGACTTTTCAATACCACATCATAATTGATATTATCAGTCGATATACAATACTGGTCTAAAGTTTGGACACATCTTCTTATTCAATTCATTGTCTTTATTTTCATGACTATTTACATTGTAGATTGTCACTGAATGCATCAAAACTATGAATGAACACATGTGGAGTTATGTACTTAACAAAAAAAAGGTGAAATAACTGAAAACATGTTTTATATTCTAGTTTCTTCAAAATAGCCACCCTTTGCTCTGATTACTGCTTTGCACACTCTTGGTATTCTCTCGATGAGCTTCAAGAGGTAGTCACCTGAAATGGTTTTCACTTCACAGGTGTGCTTCAAAGTCAATCAATCAATCAAATGTTATTGAAATAGCCCTTAATCACAAGTGTCTCAAAGGGCTGCACAAGCCACAACGACATCCTCGGCTCAGATCCCACATCAGGCCAAGAAAAAACTCAACCCAATGGGATACGATGAGAAGTTCAACGGTGCAATGGACGTTGAGTGGATCTAGTTAATAGTGTGAGAGTCCAGTCCATAGTGGGGCCAGCAGGGGATCATCTTGAATGGAGACAAGTCAGCAGCGCAGAGACGTCCCCAACTGATGCACAGATGAGGTGGTCCACCCCGGTCCCGACTTTGAACAGCTAGCGCGTCATCTGTGGTCACCTAATAACCTCTCCACGCAGGAGAGGGGGACAGAGCAGAAAAGAGACGGCAGATCAACTGATCTAAAAGGGGGGGTCTATTTAAAAGCTAGCGTATACAAATTAGTTTTAAGATGGGACTTAAAGGCCTACTGAAATGCGATTTTCTTATTTAAAAGGGGATAGCAGGTCC
This sequence comes from Nerophis lumbriciformis, assembly GCF_033978685.3. Classification (NCBI taxonomy): domain Eukaryota; kingdom Metazoa; phylum Chordata; class Actinopteri; order Syngnathiformes; family Syngnathidae; genus Nerophis; species Nerophis lumbriciformis. Next base: position 32,779,344 of record NC_084559.2, on the reverse strand, counting down.
ATTCTATGTGTTATACTTGATCATTTTGCGATATTGCCATATTTTTGCTGAAAGGATTTAGTAGAGAACATCGACGATAAAGTTCGCAACTTTTGGTCGCTGATAAAAAAGCCTTGCCTGTACCGGAAGTAGCAGACGATATGCGCGTGACGTCACAGGTTGTGGAGCGCCTCACATCTGCACATTGTTTACAATCATGGCCACCAGCAGCGAGAGCAATTCGGACCGAGAAAGCGACGATTTCCCCATTAATTTGAGCGAGGATGAAAGATTCGTGGATGAGGAAAGTGAGAGTGAAGGACTAGAGGGCAGTGGGAGCGATTCAGATAGGGAAGATGCTGTGAGAGGCGGGTGGGACCTGATATTCAGCTGGGAATGACTAAAACAGTAAATAAACACTAGACATATATATACTCTATTAGCCACAACACAACCAGGCTTATATTTAATATGCCACAAATTAATCCCGCATAACAAAAACCTCCCCCCTAACGTCCATATAACCCGCCAATACAACTCTAACACCTGCACAACACACTCAATCCCACAGCCCAAAGTACCGTTCACCTCCCCAAAGTTCATACAGCACATATATTTCCCCAAAGTCCCCAAAGTTACGTACGTGACATGCACATAGCGGCACGCACGTGCGGGCAAGCGATCAAATGTTTGGAAGCCGCAGCTGCATGCGTACTCACGGTACCGTGTCTGCATATCCAACTCAAAGTGCTCCTGGTAAGAGTCTCTGTTGTCCCAGTTCTCCACAGGCCAATGGTAAAGCTTGACTGTCATCTTCCGGGAATGTAAACAATGAAACAAAACTGCGTTTGTGTTGTTGCTGAAGTCGGCCGCAATACACTGTTTCCCACCTGCAGCTTTCTTCTTTGCTGTCTCCATTGTTCATTGAACAAATTGCAAAAGATTCACCAACACAGATGTCCAGAATACTGTGGAATTTTGTGATGAAAACAGACGACTTAATAGCTGGCCACCATGCTGTCCCAAAATGTCCTCCACAATCCGTGACGTCACGCGCAGGCGTCATCATACCGAGACGTTTTCGGCAGGATATTTCGCGCAAAATTTAAAATTGCACTTTAGTAAGCTAACCCGGCCGTATTGGCATGTGTTGCAATGTTAAGATTTCATCATTGATATATAAACTATCAGACTGCGTGGTCGGTAGTAGTGGGTTTCAGTAGGCCTTTAAATGCTCCTCCTGAGGTAGCAAATCTAACTGTTTCCAGGAGGGCATTCCAGAGTACTGGAGCCCGAATAGAAAACGCTCTATAGCCCGCAGACTGTTTTTGGGCACTGGGAATCACTAATAAGCCGGAATTCTTAGAACGCAGATTTCTTGCCGGGACATATGGTACAATACAATGGTACTTGAAGCTCATCGAGAGAATGCCAAGAGTGTGCAAAGCAGTAATCAGAGCAAAAGGTGGTTATTTTGAAGAAACTAGAATATAAAACATGTTTTCAGTTATTTCCCCTTTTTTTTGTTAAGTACATAACCCCACATGTGTTCATTCATAGTTTTGATGCCTTCAGTGACAATCTACAATGTATATAGTCATGAAAGTAAAGAAAACGCATTGAATATAAATGATAAATGGGTTATACTTGTATAGCGCTTTTCTACCTTCAAGGTACTCAAAGCGCTTTGACAGTATTTCCACATTCACCCATTCACACACACATTCACACACTGATGGCGGGAGCTGCCATGCAAGGCACTAACCAGCAGCCATCAGGAGCAAGGGGTGAAGTTGTCATGTCTGTGTAATCATGTTTTGTTTTAAGTCATGTTTTGTTTAGTTATAGGACTCTTTATTTTCTGGCTTTTCACTCCCTCGTCTTGTTTCCATGATTACCCATTAGTTTCACCTGTTCCACGTTTGGACTCATTGTGCACTCTTGTTTATCACCATAGCAACCCATTAGTTTTCACCTGTCACGTCACGCACCTGTTTCACGTTTTGAGTCACGCACCTGTTTTTGTTAATCATGTATGTAGTATTTAAGTTCAGTGTTTTCAGTTTGTCGTTCTGACGACATCCCTGCATTTTTACTCTCCACACACTTATGACCCTTGCTGCGCTTTTTCATGCCGTTTTTGTCCATGCCAAGTAAGTTTTGTTTATTATTGCCACAGTTAGTGTTTTTTGTTGTTCATAGTTTTTGCCTTTGTGCAAGTGTTTGGTTTCATAGTTTGTTCTCCGCCATTGTGCGCGCCTTTTGTTTACTTCCTTGTTTTGTATTTATAGTCTTTAAATAAAAAAATGTACTCACATTCCCGTCTCGCCCGAGCCAACTTTCCGTTGCATCCCGGAAAAGCTAACACCCAAGACCAAGTCATGACAGAAGTGTCTTGCCCAAGGACACAACGGACGTGACTAGGATGGTAGAAGGTGGGGATTGAACCCCAGTAACCAGCAACCCTCCGATTGCTGGCACGACCACTCTACCAACTTCGCCACGCCGTCCCACACCGTGAGAAGGTGTGTCCAAACTTTTGGCCTGTACTGTATATCGGCATCATGCATCCCGAATTTTGACACACAGCTAAAAGTTGAAGAGGTGTGGTTGCTCAATGAGTTCCCTCTCAGTAAAACACCACCCCTAGCTCTTCGGCATAGAATTGCACGTCACACAGTCAACCCTGGCAAATAGCTATAAATGGATCAGGACGGCGTCAGTGGGGATGGCGTAATGACTACGCGGGAGCATAATCCAGGCTTTAGTGTTAGCTTCATGCCCAGTGCTGAGCTCCTCGTCACCTCGCTCTCCAGGGCAGTGAACTTAAATCGATAATGGCCCCGCTCTTACAGTACATGCATGCTCCAGTGTGCAGCATCTGCTTGCTTTGTCTGACTGCAACTAAAGCGGCGTCCTGTACAAACTGGCTATTTTATGGTTCACATTCAGGCCTTGGTACCAATTATGCAAACTATTAAACATTTAAGGAGGACAGTCTTTTATAATTTAATCCTAAAGTAATAGATTCTATTAAAAATGCATGAGAGGAGCTTTATAGATGGAGCAGGAATTTGTGTCTATCAGAGGGTCTCCAGTCAAGGATGCAGGCGGAATGGGCACGCGGGATTGGTGGCGTTTTTTCATTATTCTAATAGGATGTGATTAGCACAAAGCGGCTAACTGGCCGCCGTGATCACGAGCAAGAGGAGGCTCATCAAGAAAGAGATGCACTCAAATGAAACTGGTTACAGACTGTATTCCTTTCCCCCTTCTAACTCACAAATGGAATTCGAAGTGAAGTGTAATTTGTTGCAGTTGAAATGCTCTTTGTCGTCTTTGTTCTGTTGATTGGCTGCTTTTGTTCCTCTTCCAAAAGGCATGTAGGAGGTATTGAAGCGTGAAAACAGGAAGCCAACAGCGTTGTAACTTAACTTAATGGCTCAGAGAGCAATGGAGCTTTTTACTGTGGTCATATACTCTCTCACTTTAGCCCACGGAGCGTCCTGGACAGGCATGCTTCTCCAGCTTCCTGCGTGTGTACTAAAGGGGAGGGATATTGTTTGGATCACTGTTGGTATGTTTGTGTTACCTGGAAGGGTTATGCAAAAAAAAAATTTGTCAGTTTAATCTTTAAGGATGGGCTGAAACATGTGCTGAACAAGAACACACATTTGAATGTGAATGCAGATAAAAATGCAGATAGGTGAATTGATTTTCTGTTTTCTGCCCTATGATTGACTGGCGAACACCACAGTGTCTCCCAGGGTAGGCTCCATCTCACCAGTGACTTAATTAACTTTCTCTTTTTGCTATTTTGAGTTGCAATGGAAGCGTTGCACTGTATGTACCGTATTTTTAGTAGTATAAGTCGCACCGGAGTATAAGTCGCACCTGCCGAAAATGCATAATAAAGAAGGAAAAAAACATGTATAAGTCACACTGGAGTATAAGTCGCATTTTTGGGGGGAAATTTATTTGATAAAACCCAACACCAAGATTGGACATTTGAAAGGCAATTTAAAATAAATAAAGAATAATGAACAATGAGGCATAAATAACCAACTGAGAACGTGCCTGGTATGTTAAAGTAACATATTATGGTAAGAGTCATTCAAATAACTATAACATATAGACCATGGGCGGTAATGAGTCCCATTTATATAGTCTTTGGTATGACTCGGCCGGGGTTTGAACTCACAACCTACCGATCTCAGGGCGAACACTCTAACCACTAGGCCACTGAGTAGGTTTTGAACTCTGCGGTTTAAGAATTTTAAGGTTTTTTCTTCGCTAACGGGCATAATCTTTTGTATTCAACAAATAGTTTTCATCTTACCGTATTTTCCGGACTGTAATCCTTTTTTTTCCTCAAAACTCGACAGTGCGCCTTATAACCCGGTGCGCCGAATGTACGGAATAATTCTGGCTTTGCTTACCGACGTCAAAACTATTTTATTTGGTACATGGTGTAATGATAAGTGTGACCAGTAGATGGCAGTCAAACATAAGAGATAGGCGTAGACTGCAATATGACTCAAGTAAACAACACCAACATTTTATATGTTCCATTGAAAATATAGAACATTACACACAGCGCTCAAAAATCTATCAAAATGTTTTAGTACAACTTTGGTAAGCTATGAAGCCGCACCGCTTGAAGGATTGTCGGCGTATTAAACATAGGAGTATTATTATGGTGTGTGTAAAAGGTAAGACATATTATCTGGCGTTTTGTTTCGCAATTTTATGCAAAAGCAACGTTTCTTACCTTCTGGTACCTGCTGATCTGTATTTAGGATCCGTATAAGTCCTGAAAAATTGTGCGCGTCCGCCTTTGTAGTCCGTGACAACCACGCAGTCAATAAGCTTCTTCTTTTTCTCTATCTTCTTGTTATGTGACATTCATCCTCCACTGTTGCCATTTCTAATATAAAGTAGTGTAAAGTTCTTACTTATATCTGTCAGTAAACTCGCCATGAAAGTGCTAAAACATACCGGTGTAGTGAGTTTACATTGTTCACCCAAGGAACTTTAGTTATTAGAGAGTTCCGGTCGGAGGGTTTTTCACGGGACACATTTCTGGCGTTGTTGTTGCACTAGTGAGCCACGGATGAGGAGATGCTGCTCCGTTATTGATTTAAGTAAAGTCTGAATGTCATTAAAACAGTTAGCTCCGTCTTTTGACACTTCTTCCACTCCCGTCCTTGCACGCTACACCGCTACAACAAAGATGACGGGGAGAAGACGCTGTCGAAGGCGAGCCACGTAAATAAGCGGCTGTCAGAAAGCAGCTTGAAGATGATCTGTAAAACATAATCAATGCAACATTTTGACCTAAGAACCACCATTACATGTTATGTAGACCACAAGGAAAAAATTATAATATGGTCCGGAAAATACGGTACACTGGCAGAGATACTAAAAAGGTGTGTTATTGTTTGTGCTATGGCGCCATCGTTTGGACAAGTTCACTCACTGCAGGTGCTTCGGGTTGACAATGTTCTTCCTGTTTTGTGCCGGATGTATAACTTCCCATAGCGTTTCTGCTCAAAAGAATTCTTCCAATCAACATTTGTACATTTTATAATATAACTTAAACAAATCATACTTACTCAACTGTCCTGTGTGTGATGTCTCTAGAAGTGTTTTCATGCAAATTTGTTCATGCTATCGTAATTCAATCAAGTTAGCATCGTTAGCATGAGCAGATATGCTAGCATGTTTACACGTGTCTATGTTAGTATTATTAACTTACAATAACATTATTTTTGTATTGTTTCAGTTTTGTAAATCCACCAAGACGTCAGTGGGGAGTTATTGAGTTGAGTTATTAAACTGTTTAGCTGATTGAAGAGCTAGCCTTCGCAGCTAGTGGGTGCATGACAGTGACTTATGTTTTGTGTTATCATCCGTTTTACTGCCACGTTATAGGCACCGTTTGGAAATAATTAAGGTATGTAAAAAAAAAAATTTACAAAATCTTTTGTACCGGAATATATCTGCGGCTTATGTATGTAAAAAACATGTTTTTCTTCTCAAATTTGGTGGGTGCCGCTTAAATACCGGCGCGCTCTACAGCCCAGAAAATACAGTATGTCGTGTTTTCAAAGTTGTGCTATTTTTAGACCACACACACTCGAGACAAAATCAACGCAAAGTTGTATGTGTGCTTCACATGCAAAACGCAGATTACACCCTGTGCATAGGACCCTGTTTTGCTTGAATAAGCACAAGTAAAATGTCAATGAATGATAGGGTACTTCACATGAAATTTTACAGCAAACTTTTTTCTAGCCCCTTCCTGCTCTGTCACTGATAAGAATGCAATGGCAGAATTTCACAGACATTGTTATTTTCTCCTGTGGCGCGTAGTATTGGTGCTAGTCTTGAAAACGAGGCTGGAGATGTGCCAGGAAGTTAAGCAACTTAATGTTTTAATGATGTAAACATTTTTTATTTTGTACAAAAAAATTATATTCAACATTTGCTATTTAATTATTTATTTAACTATTCAATTGTTTAATTTGTTTATTTTAAAACATATGAAAATCATTTCATGTTAATTAAATAATTAATTTTGCTTAGGGCCCAAATTTAGCCAGGATCTCTGCATACAGTACGTGGCTGTTAGTAGGACATAGTTCATAGGGCTGGGTGATATGGCTGAAAATTGTATCACAATATACATTTTTTTATATCGGTTGGTATTACTAATTATTGATATGTTTTATGACCTATGGAAAATATGGACTAAAGGAAAAAAATATTAAATTTGTATTTCAAATGTCACCTGCCTTGGGTTATAATCCCCTCAGTTATCAAGGCAGAAAGGAAAGGAAATGTCAACACAACCATGGAAACACTCAATCAATGTAAATCAAATTCTAGCATCACAATAAACACTTATCAATAAATTCTTAAAATTAAGGTGCAAAAATTAGGAATATGTAAGAAATGTTTAATAAAGTGTAACACATGAGTGCAAAGTGTGAACATGTAAACAGAGAAACCCAAGAAGAACATTTTTTGCAGGTTTACTGCCAGAAGTGTAACATTTAATTTGGTCTGTCATTCTCATTTAAGTATGGAAATTAATTTATGTTATGCAGTAATTATTATTTAAATATTATTGGACCAAATTACAATTTAAAAGTAGCACATTTGTTATATTTTGTCATTTATTTTATTTCTACAGTCCTGCACTTTAGTTCCTACCTGTTTCCGTATATCCGAACAGAGAACGGACGAGAGTTGAAAAGAAAAGATGAGCGCGGCAAAGGACTACGATCCATTTGAAAAAAATCCAAAAAACTGCCTTACTGACGAGTTGACTTTTCCTGTTTTATCCACAATTTATTTGCTCTCTGCATCACTCATTTTTGATTTCTCTTCTCACTCCATGCAGAGAATCAACAGCGAGACAGCAAAATAGCACAACCAAACTTGATAGCTGATACTGTTTTGTGATTGACTATTTAGCATGTCGTTCCCATTGCTCACTGACCACTTCCTGAGCGTGTTTGCACTATATATATATATATATATATATATATATATATATATATATATATATATATATATATATATATATATATATATATCCAGTGTATATATACAGTATACAGTATATACATATGTATATATGTACATACATATATTATATATGTATATATACAGTATATATACATACACATTATTTTATACTGTATATGAATATATATATATATGTATATATATATTTTGTGTGTGTATATATTTATACATGTATGTATGTTTATATTTATATATGTACATATGTGTGTGTGTGTGTATATACTGTATATGTATATATATATATATATATATATATATATATATATATACTGTATATATTTCGAACGTTTAACACATTGTATATTGATATCGATGAGGCCTCAATTGCGATATAAATTCATATAATTTTATCGGACCAGACCTAATATATCACTTTTTTCTGTGTTTATTTTTTTTTTTCTGTCCTAGCGCACGCTACTGATTGCACAAATTGCAACTCAAAGGCGGAGAGCTGTGCTATTGTCGTTTTCATAGTTTTAATTTACACTTTTCAGTCTTTTTCTGGCAGGATTCGCTCGCTGAACAGTAGCTTCAAAGCACGACAGATTGCATTTGAACGTTGTTGTCGTTGTCATTTGCTTCAGCAATTAAAGTAGCTGCAGTCATTCAGATAACAAACAGCCTCCGAAGAAAAAAAAAAATGCTTATTAATGCTCCGTTAGAAGTGGATTGCCAGAGCCAATAGAAAAATGGAACCCTCATGAAGCTTATATGGATTTTAGGTTTGCCTCTGAGGCAAATTCTTTGCCTTTTTGATGTGATGGCCGCCTGTTGATGGAATAAATCCAATGGGGTTAATCGATCATCTCCGTGGAAAGGTCAAGAGGAGAAGCTCTGGTGTTTGAAGCGCTTATCCTGTGGAAGAGTGCCAGAAATGTGACACCTCCTTATGAGTGGGTGGTGGCGGGCAGATTAGCGACGCACAGGGTGGCCCAGGGGGAATGATTTAGGGAGATGCAGCTCTAAATACTGTAGTCAGTCTGTGTAGATCCCAGGGAGGAGAGAATTCTGCCTCTCTGCAATCCTCTTTTTCAGGAGATATTAGGAGATTAAAACTGTACTGTATTTTCACCCCCTGCGAAACAATTTGAGGAAATTTGCACACAAAAGTGTATTGTTTTTAACCTCCTGTCCACACTTTATCAGTAAAGTTGCTTGAATATACGGCTTCCATCCCACTGCAGTCTAATCTAATCTGGAGCGGGTGGCTATGGGCAGCATCTGTGCTCCCAGTCGAAGTAGGGCTTTCTCTGGGCCTAATCCTCTATCCAGGGATCACTCAGTCGGGTGAAGACAATTACCAAACGGCTTTCTCATGCTAATGGGTTTTCTAACGAGATCTTCTAAAACCAAGGGGGTAAAAATGGACGGAAGTGCAGCGACATTGGTGCGGAAAGATGACCCAACTTAAAATAGCTTTTCAGATGACCACTAAATTATTAATAGGGACCAGGGCTGGGCGATATGGACGAAAGAGTATATCCCGATATATTTTTACTTAAACTCGATATTCGATATATATCTCGATATATTTTTGGGTGAAAGTATACATATAAAGATATTCATTTTTGAGCGATATTCAGTGAAATTGAAGTGAATGACGACTGTACTGTAAACCAGTGTTTTTCAACCACTAGTGTACCGTGAGATATTGTTTGGTGTGCCGTGGGAGATTACCGTATTTTTCGGAGTATAAGTCGCACCGGAGTATAAGTCGCACCTGCCGAAAATGCATAATAAAGAAGGAAAAAAAACATATATAAGTCGCACTGGAGCCCGGCCAAACTATGAAAAAAACTGCGACTTATAGTCCGAAAAATACGGGGTATGTAATTTCACCTAATTGGGTTAAAAATAGTAATTATAATCTGCAAATGTGCCCTTGTTGAGTGTCTGTGCTATCTAGAGCTCGGCAGAGTAACCGTGTAATACTCTTCCATATCAGTAGGTGGCAGCAGGTAGCTAATTGCTTTGTAGCTGTCGGGAATGACGGCGATGGTTTGCAGGTAAAAAGGTATTTAACGCTTAAACCAAAGAAAAAAAGGCGAGTGCCGCTAAGAAAAGGCATTGAAGCTTAGGGATGGCTATGCAAAACGAAGCTAAAACTGAACCGGCTGCAAAGTAAACAAAAACATAATGCTGGACGACAGCAAAGACTTACAGCGTGTGGAGCAGACGGCGTCCACAAAGTACATCCGTACATGAGAATCAACACCAAAATAGGAGCGCAAGTCAAGAACTAAAACACTACACACAGAAAAACACCAAAAAAACTCAAAATAAGTCACAGTGAGATGTGACAGGTCGTGACAGTACACCTACTTTGAGACAAGAGCTATAGTGATGCATGCTTGGTTATGGTTTGACTTCATATCCAACAATTGCGCCAACGACTTTTTGCTGTCAATATCGGCTGCTGAGTTTCATTTTTTAATGTTTTCTGCTGGTGGTGTGCCTCGGGATTTTTTCAATGAAAAATATGTGCCTTGGCTCAGAAAAGGTTGAAAAATACTGCTGTAAACAGTCAGTGGCACTTTTATTAACTCAGTTAGTCAAGATGGGTCACAGAAAATAAACTATTTAAGTAGTATAGAATTACATAACATACCGTATTTTCCGCACTATAAGGTGCACCTAAAAACCTCAAATTTTCTCAAAAGCTGACAGTGCGCCTAATAATCCGGTGCGCCTTATATATGGACCAATATTGAGCCACGAGAGGTCTCGCAACCCCAGCCTCTACTGTAGCGTCTATTCTATGCGCCTTATAATGCGGTGCGCCTTATACAAACGTGTATATGAACAAAGTTTTAAAATACGCCATTCATTGACGGTGCGCCTTATAGTGTGGAAAATACGGTAAATAAAATAGAAAAATATTATGTCTACGTGAAATGAATAACATAGCTGTGCAAATAATACAAAATGTATCAAACTCAAATAAAAAAATACATTTGCAAGCAGGCACTTTGTGATTTCCCTTTCCTGGTTCAATGACTCGCCCTATCTTGCCTCTGATTGGCCTGTCCCGAATCAATCGTGACTCATCATAGTAAACAACCAACCAATCATGTATGTTCTTATACGTGCAAGCACGTCTTGGAAGGAGGAAGGGGAGGGCATCCTCACTCATCCATGCGGACTGGACACTGGTCGAGAGTTGGTAGTCGGCTCTCTTGGTTGCTTTGTTGGGTCTGCTCCATGTCTCTGGCCATGCTCCCCCCCACCCCAGCAGACGATGGCGTGGAACACCGCAGAGGCCACCACAGTGTATATGTTTTTTTTGTGTTTTTTGTAGCTGTATGTAGAAATGGCAGCTTGCATCAGCTATGCTCTTTTAATGTCTTTAATGTGCTTTGTGTTCTTTGATGTTTCTCTCTTACACACATGTTTATGTGTGCAATGGCTATGAGTTTTTTTTCCCTTGGCTTCAGTCTGGACCCCCTCTCCAGGGGCCCAGGCTTAGACTGAATTTTTGTTTTTACCTGTTTCTCACCTTTTTTGTAAGGGGCGCCGGAAATTGGCAGACCCGATCCTGTACTGTCTCCCTGTAATATTTGTCTGATCTTGAATGAGATTGTGCTGAAAATCTTAATATCCCCCTCGGGAAAGTATTTCTGATTCTGATTCTGATTCTGTTTAGTAGCCCATGGAGGAGAGCGGGGGAGAACAAGGAACACAACAAATAAGCGGTGTTTGGTCATTTTAACGTGAAATCAATTATTACGATATTTTCTTAATTCATATCTTATTTAGAAATATATCGATACATCTTACAAACTCGATATATCGTCCAGCCCTAATAGGAACCTAGTTGTAAAGCCTAAGGTCAGAATTTTGAGAGCATTTTCCGAAAAAGGGTTAAAGATGATCAAGTTACCGGTACTTTGGTGTGTGTGTGTGTTTAATGGTGGGAGTAGTGTTTGGGCAGGAAGTCGTGTCGTATCAGCAGTTATGTGCCAGGTAGTCTACACTTTTTTTTTTATCACTCGCCTCCAGCAAGGTGTCTGGAGTGGTTTTAAATTGCATTAATATGCAGGAATTTATAGATTGCTTCCTTTGGCATTTCTACAGGGAGGGGTAGCGAGTATTCTAGTCTCCATCTGCACTAATTACTGGGTCTTGGCAGGGTTACCTGTCTCTTGTGAAGGACAAACTCAGGCGCTGATTCAGGAGCATGCAAGGAGTATTAAGAAAGAGGGACATTTTGTTGTTTTTTTACCTCCTGATATGTTTGATGTATTTGGAAGCTTGACGAGCATGAACATTCTCCGCAGGAAACATCAATAAACCTAATGACTTGAACCAAGTTGCCTTCATGTGGAGCTCAGAGAAAAGCTAACAGGCTTTGCACCTGATCTTAGTGACAGCCGCGCGCTCGCGCCAACTAAAATATATCAGGTTTATCTTCCGTGTATCCCGCTGGAAACTTCAAATGCCCGTCTCTGGCACTGTCTGATCATTTTAAGTCATGGCAGCACAAGAGTAATACTCGGCACCAGCTGTGTTCTCCTTGAAGTAAAACTGTGCAACACAACTCGAGTCTAAATAAAAATGACAGGAAATGAATCAAGAATCCTGGGGCGGACACATGTGCTGCTATGTCAGACACTATACATTTTTACATACGCTAAATTAGTCCCAGTTCCCAAATAAGTTGGTCGCTTTGGTCGCCATTATTCACGATCCTTATGTGAGACAAGAACACACTTTCTCTTTTCTGTGTTTTTATGAATAATGAACAACTGCTAGTAAGTGGTGGCTAACAATGCAGATAATTGGACTACAGAACACTTTTCCACTTTGCATCGGTCCATCTTAGATGATCTCGGGCCCAGCGAAGCCGGCGGCGTTTCTGGGTGTTGTTGATAAATGGCTTTGGCTTTGCATAGTAGGGTTTTAACTTGCACTTACAGATGTAGCGACCAACTGTAGTTACTGACAGTGGTTTTCTGAAGTGCTCCGGAGCCCATGTGGTGATATCCATTACACACTGATGTCGCTTTTTGATGGTCACGGGCATTCAATGTTGGTTTTCAGCATTGCTGCTTACGTGCAGTGATTTCTCCAGATTCTCTGAACCTTTTAATGATATTACAGACCGTAGATGGTGAAATCCCTGAATTCCTTGCAATAGCTGGTTGAGAATTGTTGTTCTTAAACAATTTGCTCACGCATTTGTTCACAAAGTGGTGACCCTCGCCTTGTCCTTGTTTGTGAATGACTGAGCATTTCATGGAAGCTGCTTTTATACCCAATCAAGGCACCCACCTGTTCCCAATTACCCTGTTCACCTGTGGGATGTTCCAAATAAGTGTTTGATGAGCATTCCTCAACTTTCTCAGTCTTTTTTGCCACTTGTGCCAGCTTTTTTGAAACATGTTGCAGGCGTCAAATTCCAAATGAGTTAATATTTGCAAAAAATAACTCAGTTTTCCAGTTTGAACGTTAAGTATCTTTTCTTTGCAGTCTATTCAATTGAATATAGGTTGAAAAGGATTTGCAAATCATTGTATTCTGTTTTTATTTACGATTTACACAACGTGCCAGCTGCACTGGTTTTGGGTTTTGTCGAATGTTGTGGCCATATAATAAATGATAAATGGGTTGTACTTGTATAGCGCTTTTCTACCTTCAAGGTACTCAAAGCGCTTTGACACTACTTCCACATTTACCCATTCACACACACATTCACACACTGATGGAGGGAGCTGCCATGCAAGGCGCTAACCAGCACCCATCAGGAGCAAGGGTGAAGTGTCTTGCTCAGGACACAACGGACATGACGAGGTTGGTACTAGGTGGGGATTGAACCAGGGACCCTCGGGTTGCGCACGGCCATTCTTCCACTGCGCCACGCCATATGCCAATAAATTGGTCAACTTGGACATTTAACTTAAAGTCCCAACATTTTTTTTACCTAAGGAGTGAGGATTATGCACAAGTCTTGTGCTGAAAGATACAACCATCCCATCAGATGGCATCCAAGTGAGAGTGGACATTGTATGTGACTGTTTAGTTATGTTTGTATTTTGTTGGGCTGGTTTAGTGTTTCACTCAATCTGCTTAGCACCCAGCCTCTAAAATTTGTAGCTCATCCTTGTTATATTCAGATTCAAAAATATATATTTCTGGATCATCATTTGTTGTTGGCAATCGTTGGAGTCTTTTCACTCATCTTTGCACTGGCGTAGACACTGACCTGCTTTCAGGTACCCATCCGCGGTTATGGTAAAGGAGCATAAAGGTACAGTCCAAATGTATCTGCGTCTATACAGTGTTTTCTGGGCTATTGGGCGTAACGGTATTTCAGTCGCACCCATCAAAATATAAAAGATATACATATTTGTACTCATTAGCCGCACTGGACTAAAAAGCGCAGATATATACCGGTACGAAAGATTTTGTAAATGTTTATTAACATCACTTAATTGTCTCCAAACTATGCCTGTCACATGGCAGTAAAACAGCTGATCAAACAAAACAGAAGTCATCATCATGGACCCACCAGCTGCAAAAGCTAGCCCTCCAATCAGCTAAAGTTTAGTTAGTTAAAGTTAGTGAGTCTGTTTAGCTGCTAAACTAACTACACACTGACGTTTTGGGGAATTTATGAAACTGAAACAATACAAAAAGAATGCCAGAACACAGACATTTGTAAAAGCTGACTTGATCATGACAATATCACGTACAATTATGCATGAAAACACTCCTACAGACATCACGTATGGGACGGTTTAGTAAATATGACTTGTTTTAGTTGTATTGTACAACTTACAAACATTGCTTGGAGTGATGAATGAAGAATCCTTTCAAGCAGAAACGCTATGGATGAATAGTAGACGAAACAGGATTTAAACTTCCGGTTCAGAGCACGAAATGTGAAGTACATTTTCAACCAGCAGCACCTGCAGTAAGCGAACTCGTCCAAAAGTGGGCGCCATCACACAAAAAGTAACACATCTTTTTAGTGTCTGTCGGTGTTATATGAAAACGATTTATGAAGTACAAAACATTATGGCCGATAGCAAAGAAAAACCCATAAATTAGCCACACCGTTTTATGAACCGCAGGGTTCAAAGCGTAGGATAAAAGTATCGGTTTATAGTCCGGAAAATACAGCACGTGATCAATGCGGTAATGTTTTTGTGATTGAGCACCTCCTTAAATTTGACAGCCTTAGTTGCAATCGCTGATGTCAGAGAAGTATTTTATATGTCACACTAGCTTTGATGTCTTCACGCAGCTGTCGGTTTGTGGTGTTGTTGTGTGAAAGTACACTCACTAGCATATAAAAGAAAGAGGCAGCTAAATGTCAGAAATCCTCTCAGAAAGCTCAGATATGACAATCCTAGTCTATCTCAGGAGGTTTCAAAGAAGTGTGATCAGTTCCGTCGGTCCTCTTCACAAAGTATGATAATCGAAATCGAAAGATTGCTTTTCTTGGCCCTGCGATGAGGTGGCGACTTGTCCAGGGTGTACCCCGCCTTCCGCCCGAATGCAGCTGATATGGGCTCCAGCGCCCCCCGCGACCCCAAAAGGGACAAGCGGTAGAAAATGGATGGATGGATGGGCTTTTCTTGGTGGAAACTATGTCCTGCAGCAGGGGTTATGCCCAATAATGATTTGCAGATGGATACTGAAATATTGATACCGCTGATACCAGATATTTATGCTCGGATATTGATTCTCAGATCAAAATATCGATACTTTTGATACTTCAGTTCAGGGGCGTCTAAACTTTTCCCACCAAGGGCCGCATACTGAAAATTCAAAGTATGCGGGGGCCATATTAATAATGTATTATTTAAAAAAAATGCTATAAACAGATATTGTGTCAGCTTTGTATTATAGATGACTAAGTATATTATTAATAATGATCAATTAGAACATTGCAGCTTTTTCTCATTACATACCAATTTTTTTCTACTTTTTTCTTACATTTTGACAGTTTTTTTCCCCATGTAAGAATGCAGTAAAAATAATATGATTGTGTAACTGCATAACCTAGTGTGTCAAGAATTCTGTCTATACGAAAATATTAATGTTCAGTTACATGTTTAACAGTGTTTATTATTGTTGCTGTATTTTTTTCAAATGTATTACTTCATGAGTTAGTATTATTTTATGTTGTTAAATAAACTAACTAAACTTGGTTTATATTTAAAGAATATTTTACTTTTAGTTTGAGAGCTTCTAATATTTTAGATTAGGGGTGTCTAAACTTTTTTGTAAAAAAAATTGCTAAAGCCATATATAAAAATGTAAAGACAAAATGTTGTGTTACGGATGACTTATTATATTATTATTTTTAAAATGTCAGCTTTTTCTCATTACATTCCGATTTTCTGCTTTTTTTTTTACAAAATGTGTACTGTTGTTTTGTATGTTATTCTTTGAAAACACACAACTTTTGAAATTTTAGCAGACACATTTAGTTTATTTGCACAAAGTATCGGTATTGGGTCGGTATCGCCGATGCCAGCCTCAATTTAACTCTGTATCGGATCAGAAAGAAAATCAGTGGTATTGCATTTCACTAGTCCCCAAACTACAGATCCTGCCCGGATTTAGTTTTTTTAATCTGTCCTGTCTAGTTGTTGATGTGGATCCCCGTATCTGCTGTAAAGATTGACTTTATAAAAGAGAAGTGTCGGATACTTTTTTTGTTGATTTAATTGTATTTGACTTATATATATATATATATATATATATATATATATATATATATATATATATATATATATATATATATATATATATATATATATATATATATATATATATATTACTGTATGTATATATATATATATATATATATATATATATATATATATATATATATATATACATATATATACACATCTACATATATATATATACATAAATATACATATATATATACATATACATATATATATATACATACATCTACATATATATATATATATATATATATATACATCTACATATATATATATATACATATACATATACATATATATATATATATATATATATATACATCTACATATAATATATATGTATATGTATATATATATATACATCTACTTATATACACTACATATATACATACATATATATATTAATATACATACAGTATTTATTTATATATAGTTGAGGTTTCTGTGGTGTATCCGTTATAAGTGCTATAAGTGCTCAATACCAGGGTAGAGCGGAATATACGTTAGGTCAGGAAAAAACATAGAGGCTATTTCATCCCTACAAGCCTGTTTCGCAGGTTTCTCTGTTCTTCAGGGGATTTTCAGGAGACAAAAATCCCCTGAAGAGCAGAGAAACCTGCGAAACAGGCTTGTAGGGATGAAATAGCCCATGTATTTTTCCCTGACCTAACGTATATATATATATATATATATATATATATATATATATATATATATACTGTATGTATGTATATGTATGTATATGTACATATATGTATATGTATATAAATATATATATGTATATATATATATATACTGTATATATATATATATATAGCACCCCCCGTAACCCCGAAGGGAATAAGCGGATGGATATATATATATATATATATATATATATATATATATATATATATATATATATATATATATATATATATTATATATATATATATATATATATATATATATAATATATATATATATATATATAATATATATATATATATAGCTAGCTAGCCTGACCACCCGCCAAATTCTTCTAACCCAATGTGGCCCCCGAATCAAAAAGTTTGGGGACCCCTGTCCTACAGTATGTCGATCAGACTTCTTCGACATCTTGGCCATGTTTGCGCCATCTGTGCCTTGAGGCAGCAGGTGATTACCAGCGGCATCCTCCCACTACATCCAAGCAGATCCTGCCTTGCCTAGCCTACCTTTGAAGACGAGGAGGAGGGCGGGATGGCAACAGCTGGATAGATCCCACTCTGAAGGGACAGGCTGCTGTATTGAACATCCCTTTCCTTCCTCACATTCTTGGGGAAGCAGTCGTGTCATCCTCGCTTGCGTACCCCTTTAATATCCGGCGCAGCAAAAAACGCCTTTGTCACACTTCAGATATATCAAACGGGATCAGTGTCAACATTTCGCCGGTGCACTATTTGATTGCCTCGTGGGCTTGGCGGCGCACTAATGTTATGCATGGCTGAGTATTGGATCTGTGACACCCTCCAGTCAAAGGACCATGGGAATTGGGGTCACCTTAGGCACAGCAGAGAGCAATGTGTGGAGCCAGGCTTCCAGCAGCACAGGGAAGGAATCACGCTGTTTGAATTTAATTATAGGCCATTGATTTATCCAACCGCCATTAATAAGCATGCATTCTGAGGCAGGGCCGTTCTGACGGAAGGTTTTTTTTTGTATTTTTTCCTTCTTTTTTTTTTGTATTTGTTCTTCTCGCCTGCTCCCTCTATTTCATCATAAACTGACATAAGCCTTTCTTTGAAGTTCAGGAGGCAAACAGAGAAATGACAGCACAACAAACAATGAACAAAACACAGAAAAGACAATGGAAAGGGTTTGAATATTCAAGCGAGCCTCTGTAGGATGATGGGTAAAGGGGGAAGAAAAAAAGATCCCTTGTTTTATTGTTGCTGCGTTAAGCCGTGAATGGGCCTGTCTGGGACAATAAAGGATTGTGCCACATTGGAAGAAGACATGTTCTGCTGTATCCACAGTGCTTTGCAAATGCTGTGTAATTCAGGTTTATAGAGGAAATATTAATCCTAGCATGGGCGCTAAGAAAATGCATCTTTTTTTCTCACATTTTGGTGAGTTTTCTGCTGATTTTAGCTCCTATATATATATATATATATATATATATATTATTATTTTTTTTTCTTTTTTTTTCTTTTTATATATATATATATATATATATATATATATATATATATATATATATATATATATATATATTAATTAATAAATCCAGATAATGGATAATGATCCGGTTTAGTACCTAGGCGCCATTCGTTTATCGCTTGGAATCGGAAAATAATTCAACAAAAAAAATCCACTTTCACTGTTTTTTGGTGTGATGATAAAAACAAAAACCGGAAACCGGATCATTATCCATTATCTGGATTTATTAATGTGTTTGAAAATCGAAAATGGCAATTAAAAGAATGAGTGGAAAACTATTTTCTCTAATCCCCATTCAATGTTTGGACAGATGTGTCGATTGCACATGAGCGGTCAGTGTACCTTCCGTTCATTCTTTTTCCAATTCTGAAACGCAATTCAAAAAGTAAAATTAGGGCCGTTCTTTGATTATTTTTATTATATATGGCAGATTATAAAACAAACAAAAAGGGGTTGATTTTCATAAAAAAAAATATTACCATTCTGTGGAGTTGTATTTTTCCAGATAAACACAAAAATCTGGAAAAAAAATTTGCAAAAATGTGTGACTATCTGTGTGATGACAAATTGAACCGGAAGCAGTATTTTAGTTTTTCCTTTGCGTTTAGCATGTTTTTAGCACAACGGTAACATCTTTGTTCAGCAGGAGTCCTAAAAACTAATTTCGAACCATTTTTCCCATTTTCATTTCTGAAACAAAAGTTGGACAACTATTTAATGACACTTTTTTAAAACGACAATAGGACTCCTGCTGAACAAAGATGTTACCGTAATGCTAAAAACATGCTAAACGCAAAGGAAAAGCTAAAATACTGCTTCCGGTTCAATTTGACATCACAGAGATATCCACGCATTTTTGCATTTTGGGTGAACATATATTTGATTTTTGTGTTTATCTGGAAAAATAAAAATCCATAAAAGGAAAAC
Source organism: Nerophis lumbriciformis (assembly GCF_033978685.3). Taxonomy (NCBI): domain Eukaryota; kingdom Metazoa; phylum Chordata; class Actinopteri; order Syngnathiformes; family Syngnathidae; genus Nerophis; species Nerophis lumbriciformis. Next base: position 32,759,956 of record NC_084559.2, on the reverse strand, counting down.
AGCACACAATCCAATTTTATGGCAATATTTTAATGAAAATCAACCCACTTTTGTTTGTTTTCAAATCTGCCATATATAATAAAAATCGAAAAACGGCCCTAATTTAGTTTTTGGATTTTCGTTTCAGAATTGGAAATAGAATGAACGAAATGTACACGGACCCGTGTACCTTCCGTACAATGTAAAAAAAAAAAATTCCGTAAAAAACTGGTAGCTCAGTTGCCAGAATGTTACCGTAAAAACACGAAACAAAAAATTAGTAATATTATTTTTCCATTTACAGTAATACACCGTAAAAACGACGACCATATGTTTTACAGTAAAACAGTGGTACTATTTTCCCATTTACATTTACAGTATACATTGTAAAAAACATGGTACATTTTTTGGTACAATTTCCGCAGCTAAACTTTACTCTAAAATCACTACACTTAGTAACACTTTAGTATGGGGAACATATTCTAAGTAACAACGACTTAATTTATCGTTATTTGGACACTAGGGGAACATATTCTAAGTAACAAAGACTTAATTTAGAGTTATTTGGACACGAGGGGAACATATTGTAAGTAACAAAAACTTGATTTAGAGTTATTTGGACACTATGGGAACATATTCTAAGTAACGACGACTTAATTTAGAGTTATTTGGACACTAAGGGAACATATTGTAAGTAACAAAGACTTAATTTAGAGTTATTTGGACACTAAGGGAACATATTCTAAGTAACAAAAACTTAATTTAGAGTTATTTGGACACTAGGGGAACATATTGTAAGTAACAAAGACTTAATTTAGAGTTATTTGGACACTAGGGGAACATATTCTAAGTAACAACGACTTAATTTAGAGTTATTTGGACACTAAGGGAGCATATTCTAAGTAACAACGACTTAATTTAGAGTTATTTGGACACTAGGGGAACATATTCTAAGTAACAAAGACTTAATTTAGAGTTATTTGGACACTAGGGGAACATATTCTAAGTAACGAAGACTTAATTTAGAGTTATTTGGACACTAAGGGAACATATTCTAAGTAACAAAGACTTAATTTAGAGTTATTTGGACAATAGGGGAACATATTCTAAGTAACGAAGACTTAATTTGGAGTTATTTGGACACTAAGGGAACATATTCTAAGTAACAACGACTTAATTTAGAGTTATTTGGACACTAGGGGAACATATTGTAAGTAACAAAGACTTAATTTAGAGTTATTTGGACACTAAGGGAGCATATTCTAAGTAACAACGACTTAATTTAGAGTTATTTGGACACTAGGGCAACATATTCTAAGTAACAAAGACTTAATTTAGAGTTATTTGGACACTAGGGTAACATATTCTAAGTAACAACAACTTAATTTAGAGTTATTTGGACACTATGGGAACATATTGTAAGTAACAGAGACTTAATTTAGAGTTATTTGGACACTAAGGGAAAATATTCTAAGTAAAAACAACTTAATTTAGAGTTATTTGGACACTAGGGGAACATATTGTAAGTAACAAAGACTTAATTTAGAGTTATTTGGACACTAGGAGAACATATTCTAAATAACAGCGACTTAATTTAGAGTTATTTGGATACTAGGGCAACATATTCTAAGTAACAAAGACATAATTTAGAGTTATTTGGACACTAGGGGAACCTATTGTAAGTAACAAAGACTTAATTTAGAGTTATTTGGACAATAGGGGAACATATTGTAAGTAACAAAGACTTAATTTAGAGTTATTTGGACACTAGGGGAACATATTGTAAGTAACAAAGACTTAATTTAGAGTTATTTGGACAATAGGGGAACATATTGTAAGTAACAAAGACTTAATTTAGAGTTATTTGGACACTAGGGGAACATATTCTAAGTAACAAAGACTTAATTTAGAGTTATTTGGACACTAGGGGAACATATTGTAAGTAACAAAGACTTAATTTAGAGTTATTTGGACACTATTAACCTTTATAGTTTTGTGTTTTGTTAGTTAGGGTCCAACCCTAACCCTAATCTTTAATAAGTACTTAATAATGAGTAATTAAGAGCCAATGTTACTAATTTGAATGTAAATAAGCAACTAATTAATGGTGAATATGTTCCCCATACTAAAGTGTTACCAAATATATAACAATAAATAATTGTGTAATGAAGCAATTTAAAATATATATATTATCCACTGTTACAAGTGGCCCTCTGAGGGCAGCCATAACTGCGGTGTGGCCCCCAATGAAAAGGAGTTTGACACCCCTGGCCTAGGCGTACTCTTCACGCCTGCAGCATTGTTCTCACGCAGACTGCACCTGTGATCAACCGTCTAGCGTTTAGCGGCTCCACTTTCACAAGGTGTGTGCGGAGACGTGTGGTTAGATGACAAGCCGTGCCGCTGCAAAAACAGTACGACCGAGGCAACGCGAGCAGAAGACTTCCCCCTGCGGTTTTATTCGACAACTCTAAGCCACACTCGCGTTGCTCAAAGTGTCTGGCTGGCATAAGCTGGAGCACAGAGGCTGTGTCATGTTCAAGAGCACATTTGGGTGCAGTGTGAAGAAAGCAGAACTCTGGGCTCCAGCAGGGGACCACAAGGATGTGCAGTCATTACAGCAAAGAGTACAGTTTTCTTTAAAAGTTACGCTGTTTTTGTTTCTCTCTTTGCATGTTCATGCTTCTTAAACATTTCTCTTTGTAAGCATGATCTGTAATCCTTTTTATTGCTCCTGTGAAGTGTGTCGGAGTGATTTGTTAAATCCCACCTAAGGCTTAAACTGCTAAATTGCTGTACAAAGTTGGAGAAGTTCAAATCTCTCGGAGCGATCCAAGGTTGTCCTGAAAAACGGATCTCAAACTCCATTCAACTGAAGGCCGTTGGTAGTAGAGTCTGAGTAAGGCTGTGCCGTGCCAAGGATTCACTTTAGAATCACATTTTAACCAAACGACCTAATTTGTTAACTACAAACCCCGTTTCCATATGAGTTGGGAAATCGTGTTAGATGTAAATATAAACGGAATACAATGATTTGCAAATCCTTTTCAACGCATATTTAATTGAATGCACTACAAAGACAACTTATTTTGATGTTCAAACTCATAAACTTTATTTTTTTTTTGCAAATAATAATTAACTTAGAATTTCATGGCTGCAATATGTGCCAAAGTAGTTGGGAAAGGGCATGTTCACCACTGTGTTACATGGCCTTTCCTTTTAACAACACTCAGTAAACGTTTGGGAACTGAGGAGACACATTTTTTAAGCTTCTCAGGTGGAATTCTTTCCCATTCTTGCTTGATGTACAGCTTAAGTTGTTCAACAGTCCGGGGGTCTCCGTTGTGGTATTTTAGGCTTCATAATGCGCCACACATTTTCAATGGGAGACAGGTCTGGACTACAGGCAGGCCAGTCTAGTACCCGCACTCTTTTACTATGAAGTCACGTTGATGTAACACGTGGCTTGGCATTGTCTTGCTGAAATAAGCAGGGGCGTCCATGGTAACGTTGCTTGGATGGCAACATATGTTGCTCCAAAACCTGTATGTACCTTTCAGCATTAATGGCGCTTTCACAGATGTGTAAGTTATCCATGTCTTGGGCACTAATACACCCCCATACCATCACAGATGCTGGCTTTTCAACTTTGCGCCTATAACAATCCGGATGGTTCTTTTCCTCTTTGGTCCGGAGGACACGACGTCCACAGTTTCCAAAAAACAATTTGAAATGTGGACTTGTCAGACCACAGAACACTTTTCCACTTTGTATCAGTCCATCTTAGATGAGCTCAAGCCCAGCAAAGCCGACGGCGTTTCTGGGTGTTGTTGATAAACGGTTTTCGCCTTGCATAGGGGAGTTTTAACTTGCACTTACAGATGTAGCGACCAACTGTAGTTACTGACAGTGGGTTTCTGAAGTGTTCCTGAGCCCATGTGGTGATATCCTTTACACGCTGATGTCGCATGTTGATGCAGTACAGCCTGAGGGATCGAAGGTCACGGGCTTAGCTGCTTACGTGCAGTGATTTCTCCAGATTCTCTGAACCCTTTGATGATATTACGGACCGTAGATGGTGAAATCCCTAAATTCCTTGCAATAGCTGGTTGAGAAAGGTTTTTCTTAAACTGTTCAACAATTTGCTCACGCATTTGTTGACAAAGTGGTGACCCCTGCCCCATCCTTGTTTGTGAATGACTGAGCATTTCATGGAATCTACTTTTATACCCAATCATGGCACCCACCTGTTCCCAATTTGCCTGTTCACCTGTGGGATGTTCCAAATAAGTGTTTGGAACACGTGTTGCTGGCATCAAATTCTAAAGTTAATGATTATTTGCAAAAAAAAAATGTTTATCAGTTTGAACTTCAAATATGTTGTCTTTGTAGCATATTCAACTGAATATGGGTTGAAAATTATTTGCAAATCATTGTATTCCGTTTATATTTACATCTAACACAATTTCCCAACTCATATGGAAACGGGGTTTGTATAAGCCGCCCAAACTATGAAGTCAAGTAGAGGGACCAAAAATATGGGCCTGCAGACCACAACTTTGAGACTCCTGTCCAAAAAGGATGTGGACTGGGTCTAGTTGTATTAACAAAGCTGTTATCCTAAGGGTGCGTTCACACTTGCCAGTTTTCTCCGCGAGTACAACGTGGTTCATTTGGTCAAGTGTGAACGTAGTACAGGATGGACAGGATTGAACCAGACAGACAGACGTAGTCTGCCTGAGAGATGGGTCGTGGTCCACGTGCCAGAAAACCCTATAGTCCTTAGTGAGACAAGTGTGGACGCATGTCAAAAAAAGTGAAATGTAGTTAAACATACCTGTCGCTTTTAAACAATTATCATTATTGTTCGGGGAAGGCATCAGAAACGCCGTCTGCCTCCACATTTTTGACGTCTTGTGATGTGCCCAAGCCAGATACCTGGCATCTTTTTTTGGGTGCTAGTTCATTAATGTCGGGGCTCAGGTGGGCGGGGTTGTTGGGGGTTTGGTGGTAGCGGGGAGTGTATATTGTAGCGTCCCGTAAGAGTTAGTGCTGCAAGGGGTTCTGGGTATTTGTTCTGTTGTGTTTATGTTGTGTTGCAGTGCGGATGTTCTCCCGAAATGTGTCATTCTTGTTTGGTGTGAGTTCACAGTGTGGCGCATATTTGTAACAGTGTTAAAGTTGTTTATGCGGCCACCCTCAGTGTGACCTGTATGGCTATTGATCAAGTATGCCGTACATTCACTTGTGTGTGTGTTGAAGCCGCATATATTACGTGACTGGGCCGGCACGCTGTTTGTATGGAGGCAAAGCGGACGTGACGACAGGTTGTAGAGGACGCTAAAGGCCAATATTGTTGTCCCGGTGGAAATCGAAAGAATGGTTGCCCCGGGAGATTTTTGAGAGGGGCACTGAAAATCGGGAGTCTCTTGGGAAAATCGGGAGGGATGGCAATAATTGATAACCGATTAATCTGTCGATTATTACTTCGATTAATTGATTAATAATCGGATAAAAGAGACAAACTACAGTTCTATCCTTTCCAGTATTTTCTTGAAAAAAAACTGCATACTGGCACCATACTTATTTTGATTATTGTTTCTCAGCTGTTTGTAGATGTTGCAGTTTATAAATAAAGGTTTATAAAAAAAAATTAAATAAATAAAAAAGTAGCCTCTGCGGATGCGCATAGCATAGATCCAACGAATCGATGACTAAATTAATCGCCAACTATTGTTATAATTGATTTTAATCGATTTAATCGATTAGTTGTTGCAGCCCTAGTTGGCATGTATGAGTATTAGTGGTGAATGCGGTGTTACAGCGGTACCGGCAGGCCAGCTCTAATGTTCAATTGATATTGCCTCAAAGGGCCAAATGAACTTGACACCCATGGCCTAAAACAACACAATCACTGGGCATTTTTCTTCGAGAAAGGCAACACTATGACTGACCCCCTCTTGGAGTCTCACATATTTACTGACGTCAGGTGAATACAACCTATTCCTGGGCACTTCAAAAATAAAACACTTTCTATAAAGTGCATTTTTGGATTTCTATCTCGGTTTGAGGACGAGGCAGACCAGGTTGGGAATGTTTGTTGGTTCCCGCTCTCAGCACAACTGAGCTAATTGGTGCGCTGCACACGCCCTGTCAGGTCGTGACTTGTATTTTCGCTCACTTACTTGCATCAATACACATTTTTATTATTTATATAAGCTTCATCTTCTATTTGCTCTGTGCGTGGCGAATGTGCTTGCCACATGGACGCCCCGCGCACCTCCCATTTGCCATGAACGCGCCGGGCTCGGAGATGCAGGAGTTGGCTGTGCAGTCAATTAGTCTTCATTGCGATTACAGGGTTGACATTAGTCTCGACAGGCGTGTTTTGATCAGAGATGACAGGCGACTCGCTGCTATTGGACTGCCAGACATTCCTTACCCGTCATGCAGTGGATGAAGCTATCGAAGCTGACTGGTTATATGGAGCCCTCGCAGCTGAGCGTCTGTGCCAAGATGCCCTTCATCCGCCGAGGAACCTCTTATAAATATGACGGCGTATAAGCCCTAATAACAGTAACATGTATAAGCCCCGGCTGTCAGTATGTTATTCCAACACTGTATATCATGCCTAAACTGTGGGCTTTTACACACAATGGCCTTTTGTTGTGCGGGTTATTTATTGTGCTGCGGTGCAGAGCTGCTGGGTGAGTGCATCCAGGGGCTCGTATTGTTAGGGAATCAGTGGCTTGTGTTTGTGGAGCTGGGAGGGTTTGCTAACAATGCCCTCGTTTACGTCCCCGAGTGCGTGCCTGTCGGCAAACGTCCCCTCGCAAATTTTTTGTTTTGCGCGTTGTTTTGTTGTCGGTGTGCGGAGAACGGGGTCAGCAAGCACAAGCCCTCTCATTGTGTGCCCGGTCCAAATGGGCGCCTCCGTCACGGGCACATGCGAGCATTAGTGCGCGTGCATTTTCAATATAGAACACAAATTATTTAGTGCGGATGTGTGGAAAGTGGACAGCTGACGGGTTTTACTTCCTAATGCAGGAGTCGGCAACCCAAAATGTTGAAAGAGCCATATTGGACCAAAAATACAAAAACAAATCTGTCTGGAGCCGCAACAAATTAAAAGCCATATTACATACAGATAGTGTGTCATAAGATATACATTGAATTGAGATGACTTAAAGGAAAATAAATGACCTCAAATATAGCTACAAATTAGGCATAATGATGCAATATGTACATATAGCTAGCCTAAATAGCATGTTAGCATCGATTAGCTTGCAGTCTTGCAGTGACCAAATATGTCTGATTAGCACTCCACACAAGTCAATAACATCAACAAAACTCACCTTTGTGCATTCATGCACAACGTTAAAAGTTTGGTGGCCAAAATGAGACAGAAAAAGAAGTGGCATAAAACACGTCCTCGAAAGTCGGAGAAAGTTATACATGTAAACAAACTACGGTGAGTTCAAGGACCGCCAAAATTAGTAGGACAAAACGGCGCTCGCCAAATACTTGAGTCAGTGAAGCATGTTTAATATAAACAGTGTGCTTTATAACAATTAGGGAGGTTTGTGTCATGTTTGTCCTCCTACAGAAACCATATTAAAACAAAACATTTTTTTTTTCCCCTCATCTTTTTCCATTTTTCATACATTTTTGAAAAAGCTCCGGAGAGCCACTAGGGCGGCGCTAAAGAGCCGCATGCGGCTTTAGAGCCGCGGGTTGCCGACCCCTGTCCCAATGGAACCTTTTTTTCGCTCTGCAGTCATGTGACAGTGGAGTGACGGCGAAACCGGGGAAGGCCGGGGGAGGGATTACAGGGTGCAGGGCCTTGGTAAAGAAAAGGAAAGGGTTTGAGTGTGTCGATTGGATTAACTTGTTTGGGCTTATTAAGAGGGGGGAGCCACAGTAGCTTGTTAAAAGCACGGCATGGGGCGTCTCACAGTGAGACGGCAGGGTCACCATTCAATTAGCCCCAAGCCCCACCCCGCCCCGACCCTTTGTGGAGGAGCTCTGCCAGGCTCCCGGTCCACAAGTGGTCCTGTAGGTGCACAAGTGGAGTTCTTTAGATCAGGGTTTTTCAACCTTTTTTGAGCCAAGGCACATTTTTTGAGTTGAAAAAATCCAGAGGCACATCACCAGCAGAAATCATTAAAAAACTAAACTCAGTTGACAGTAAGAAGTTGTTGTCGCAATTGTTGGGTATGACTTTAAAGCATAACCAAGTATGCATCACTATAGCTCTTGTCTCAAAGTAGGTGTACTGTCACCACCTGTCACATCACGCCGTGACTTATTTTGAGTTTTTCGCTGTTTTCCTGTGTGTAGTGTTTTAGTTCTTGTCTTGCGCTCCTATTTTGGTGGCTTTTTCTCTTTTTTTGTTTTTTTCCTGTAGCAGTTTCATGTCTTCATTTAAGCGATATTTCCCGCATCTACTTTGTTTTAGCAATCAAGAATATTTCAGTTGTTTTTAATCCTTCTTTGTGGGGACATTTTTGATTGTCATGTCATGTTCGGATGTACTTTGTGGACGCCGTCTTTGCTTCACAGTAAGTCTTTGCTGTCGTCCAGCATTCTGTTTTTGTTTACTTTGCAGCCAGTTCAGTTTTAGTTTCGTTCTGCATAGCCTTCCCTAAGCTTCAATGCCTTTTCTTAGTGGCACTCACCTTTTGATTATTTTTGGTTTAAGCATTAGACACCTTTTTACCTGCACGCTGCCTCCCACCATACTTGCCAACCCTCCCGAATTTCCCGGGAGACTCCCGAAATTCAGCGCCTCTCCCGAAAACCTCCCGGTACAAATATTCTCCCGGGACAAATATTCTCCCAAAAATCTCCCGATTTTCAGCCGAAGCTGGAGGCCACGCCCCCTCCAGCTCCATGCGGACCTGAGTGAGGACAGCCTTTTTTCACGTCCGCTTTCCCACGATATAAACAGCGTGCCTGCCCAATCACGTTATTCCATACGAGGCGTCCGGCATACCGCCGATGAGCATGGTGCAGATGGAGAAGATCTTCTCGGCGTCCGTGTTGGCGCACACGTTGCCAAAGCCGACGCTGGTCAGGCTGCTGAGGGTGAAGTGGAGGGCGGCGATGTACGAGCTGCGCACCGACAGGCCGCCGACCGTGTTGTTGACGTAGGGCATCACCAGGCGTTTGCCCAGCTCATGGAGCCATCCTCGGGGAAGAGACGGGAGGACAACAGGGTGACAAGAACTAAATCATCCAGACTAGAGATAAATTGTATTATTATGTTTATCCTACCTAAAAATAAATATATTTATAAATTTTTAAAAAAACAACTAAATACATTATTACTATATTTAGCTAAAAACGTCCAAATTAATTGTATTTTTATTTGTATTTTTTCTGACTCCTTATTACATCCAGCCATAGAATTATACATTAAAATAAACATATTTGAAATAATTAATTTTAAATGATCATAATAATTCATTTAAAATGACCATATTTAATTATTAAAATAATTGCTTGTTTATCAACAACTTTAGCATTTTTATTACATTTTGAAACTCTCAGAAGCCAAGTTATGTTATATTCCTTAAGATTTATTTATGCAAGTTTGATGTATCAATTATCTAAACACAGTTTTGTTTGCATATTTTCAGCATATATATATATATACAGTATATATATGAAATACTTGACTTGGTGAATTCTAGCTGCAAATATACTCCTCCCCTCTTAACCACGCCCCCGCCCCAACCACGCCCCAGCCCACCCCCGACCACACCCCCCAACCCCCCTTACCTCCCGAAATTGCAGGTCTCAAGGTTGGCAAGTATGCCTCCCGCTGTTTCCGACATCTACAAAGCAATTAGCTATTGGCTGCCACCTACTGATATGGAAGAGCATTACACGGTTACTCTGCCGAGCTCTAGACAGCACAGACACTCAATAACAACACATCATTTGCAGACTATAATTACTGGTTTGCAAAAAATATTTTTAACCTAAATATGTGAAATCTCCCACGGCACACCAGGCTGTATCTCACGGCACACTAGTGTGTGTATGTATGTATGTATGTATATATATATATATATATATATATATATATATATATATATATATATATATATATATATATATATATATATATATATATATATACATACATACATACATACATATACAGGTAAAAGCCAGTAAATTAGAATATTTTGAAAAACTTGATTTATTTCAGTAATTGCATTCAAAAGGTGTAACTTGTACATTATATTTATTCATTGCACACAGACTGATGCATTCAAATGTTTATTTCATTTAATTTTGATGATTTGAAGTGGCAACAAATGAAAATCCAAAATTCCGTGTGTCACAAAATTAGAATATTACTTAAGGCTAATACAAAAAAGGGATTTTTAGAAATGTTGGCCAACTGAAAAGTATGAAAATGAAAAATATGAGCATGTACAATACTCAATACTTGGTTGGAGCTCCTTTTGCCTCAATTACTGCGTTAATGCGGTGTGGCATGGAGTCGATGAGTTTCTGGCACTGCTCAGGTGTTATGAGAGCCCAGGTTGCTCTGATAGTGGCCTTCAACTCTTCTGCGTTTTTGGGTCTGGCATTCTGCATCTTCCTTTTCACAATACCCCACAGATTTTCTATGAGGCTAGGGTCAGGGGAGTTGGCGGGCCAATTTAGAACAGAAATACCATGGTCCGTAAACCAGGCACGGGTAGATTTTGCGCTGTGTGCAGGCGCCAACTCCTGTTGGAACTTGAAATCTCCATCTCCATAGAGCAGGTCAGCAGCAGGAAGCATGAAGTGCTCTAAAACTTGCTGGTAGACGGCTGCGTTGACCCTGGATCTCAGGAAACAGAGTGGACCGACACCAGCTGGACTGCTGCTGAGTGGTCCAAAGTCATGTTTTCTGACGAAAGCAAATTTTGCATTTCCTTTGGAAATCGAGGTCCCAGAGTCTGGAGGAAGACAGGAGAGGCACAGGATCCACGTTGCCTGAAGTCTAGTGTAAAGTTTCCACCATCAGTGATGGTTTGGGGTGCCATGTCATCTGCTGGTGTCGGTCCACTCTGTTTCCTGAGATCCAGGGTCAACGCAGCCGTCTACCAGCAAGTTTTAGAGCACTTCATGCTTCCTGCTGCTGACCTGCTCTATGGAGATGGAGATTTCAAGTTCTGACAAGACTTGGCGCCTGCACACAGCGCAAAATCTACCCGTGCCTGGTTTACGGACCATGGTATTTCTGTTCTAAATTGGCCCGCCAACTCCCCTGACCTTAGCCCCATAGAAAATCTGTGGGGTATTGTGAAAAGGAAGATGCAGAATGCCAGACCCAAAAACGCAGAAGAGTTGAAGGCCACTATCAGAGCAACCTGGGCTCTCATAACACCTGAGCAGTGCCAGAAACTCATCGACTCCATGCCACGCCGCATTAACGCAGTAATTGAGGCAAAAGGAACTCCAACCAAGTATTGAGTATTGTACATGCTCATATTTTTCATTTTCATACTTTTCAGTTGGCCAACATTTCTAAAAATCCCTTTTTTGTATTAGCCTTAAGTAATATTCTAATTTTGTGACACACGGAATTTTGGATTTTCATTTGTTGCCACTTCAAATCATCAAAATTAAATGAAATAAACATTTGAATGCATCAGTCTGTGTGCAATGAATAAATATAATGTACAAGTTACACCTTTTGAATGCAATTACTGAAATAAATCAAGTTTTTCAAAATATTCTAATTTACTGGCTTTTACCTGTATATATATATATATATATATATATATATATATATATATATATATATATATATATATATATATATATACACTGCTTTAGATGACTCGTGGTGTGTTTTTTTGTAGTCATTTGTTTTTAAATATTTGAACGGACAAAGCATGTTATCAATCTAGATTTGGCTTTTATGCGTTTACATGTTCACAAAATAGTATATACCGCATGCGGCTCTTTAGTGCCGCCCTAGTGGCTCCCTGGAGCATTTTTTTAAAAAGGATTGAAAATGGAAAAAGATAGGGGTAAAAATACAAACAAACGCAACAGTTTGTTTACATGTAAAATCCTCCACTCCTTCTTTGTCTCATTTTGTCCCCCAAAAGTGTCATGCTGTGCGTTGTTGTTGTGCTAATCAGGCATATTTATTATATTTAATTAATTATATTATTATATTTATTACGTTTAATTATTATATTTAATTAAATATTTATTTAATTTGGTGGGTGCGGCTTAAATACCGGTGCGCTCTATAGCCCGGAAACTACGTTAGCGACATTTTAATTTGTCCCAACAGATTTTTTTTTAAAGAAAAAAGGTTCCGTTTGTGTTCTGACTAGTTAAAATTAGACACGGAGGCCCTATTATCAGCTTTCACCTGAGCATGCCCATCCTGAAATGTACACACACACACTGTCCGTTTATTCACCCATGAGCGCAGTGTTACAGCCAGCACTTGGCAGGATGCTTATCTGGACAGACAGCTTTGGGCGCGAGGAGCCATCTCCTCTGATCTCTCCTCTGCCGTTTAAGACCCTTTTAACGAAGAAATAGCCCTTCGCCGAGCCCCCTGCCTCTTGATTCCGGCTTATTCCCTCATCTTGTGGGACTGATCCTTCCGCCCCCATTGCAAACCCGGCAGCACTGTTATCAGAACGATAGGCATCCTGGCTTTGGAGATACGGCCGCGCTGGTGTAATAGGAGAGCCGTGAGTGGATTTGATGAGCGAATGAAGTGCAGGTGGTTCTTCCAAAGCCGCGCGGAAACGCCTTCCCTCGCACATTCTTTAGCATATTCAAGGCGGGCTATTTTAGAGCAGCTGTTCCGATGGGCCGTGGTGTTTCATCGTTTCCTGCCACTGATAGACATCTGCCAAGTAGCACAATAACCTAAAAGGACGGGATGAGGCGAGGAGAAGAGAGGAGGGGGGGGCCTTGACAAACACGCCAAAGACTTGCTCTTTCTGCTTCGCTCCTAAGGGCAATAATGGGAGAAAATTGGTTCTCGAAATTGAATTGAAAAAAAGTGGGTCTTTTTCAGCAAAGCATAATGCCTCGAAATACATTTGGTGAGTAGCAAATGGAGAAAAATGGAGCGCAGTTACGCGATTGTCTTTCATTTCAGAGAGGGAAAACTGTGGAAGCAGAACCCCCGCGCCACACACACACACACACACACACACACACACACACACCAACAAGCAGCTTTTAGTCTCAATCTACACCGTGTGCAGCCTTCCTCTCTGGCAACCCCTATCTTTGAACAAATGGTCTGTGAGCATGGCTGCTGGTGACATTAGCTCGCACATGGAGAGGACACACAGAAAGGATTATGTGAACAGCCAGTAATGAGCTCAAAGTGCTGGTGTGTTTGGGCCAGGCCCGCCTGTGTGCGAGAGGAAATGACACTGCGAGCGACCTTTTTTTTTTTTTTTTTTTTTTTGGACAAGCACCTGGTGAGCAATAGAGCGATCCCTCTCCTCCATCTGCAGTGTGTGTGTGTGTGTGTGTGTGTGTGTGTAAAGGAAGGGCTGGAGAATAAACTGTTTGTGTATTTCATTTTAATTCATACACTGTCAGATTTGAATGAATTAATCAATTCATGTGTGTAATACAAAACCCAAAACCAGTGAAGTTGGCACGGTAAATAAAAACAGAATACAATGATTTGCAAATCTTTTTCAACCTATATTCAATTGAATAGACTGCAAAGAAAACATATTTAACGTTCGAACCGGTAAAGTTTGTTATTTTTTGCAAATATTAGCTGATTTGGAATTTGATGCCTTGCAACATGTTTCAAAAAAGCTGGCACATGTGGCAAAAAAGACTGAGGAAGTTGAGGAATGCTCATCAAACACTTATTTGGAACATCCCACAGGTGAACAGGGTAATTGGGAACAGGTGAGTGCCATGATTGCGTATAAAAGTAGCTTCCATGAAATGCTCAGTCATTCACAAACAAGGATGGGGCGAGGGTCAGCACTTTGTGAACAAATGCGTGAGCAACTTGTCGAACAGTTTAAGAACAACATTTCTCAACGAGCTATTGCAAGGAATTTAGGGATTTCACCATCTAAGCTCTGTTATACCATCAAAAGGTTCAGAGAATTAGGAGAAATCACTGCACATAAGCAACAATGCCTGTGACCTTCGATCCCTCAGGCGGTACTGCATCAAAAACCGACATCAGGGTGTAAAGGATATCACCACATGGGCTCAGGAACACTTCAGAAAACCACTGTCAGTACAGTTTGTCGCTACATCTGTAAGTGCAAGTTAAAACTCTACTATGCAAAGCCAAAGCCATTTATCAACAACACCCAGAAACGCTTCCCTGGGTCTCCTCAGTTCCCAAACGTTTATTGAGTGTTGGTAAAAGGAAAGGCCATGTAACAAAGTGGTAAAAAATGCCCTTGTGCCAACTTTTTTGCAATGTGTTGCTGCCATTAAATTCCAAGGTAATGATTGTTTGCAAAAAAAAAATTGTTTCTCAGTTTGTACATTAAATATCTTGTCTCTGCAGTCTATTCAATTGAATATAGGTTGAAAAGGATTTGCAAATCATTGTACTCTGTTTTTTTTAGGATTTACACAACGTGCCAACTTCACTGATTTTGTGTTTTGTATTAAGGGATGTTCCGATAAAGATTTTATGCTGCCGATACCGATCGTCCATGAGTAAGATCGGCTGATACCAGTACCAATACCGATCACATGTATTACCTGTATATTTTTCCAATTCATTTATGATGACTGCTATTGACAGTTTAACACAGGAGTGTCCAAACTTTTCCCCTGGGGCCACTTTGATACATTTTCTAGATTAAATATGGTAAAACCAATTCAATGTACATTAGAGTAAGGCTCGGCGATTAAATGATCGTGATCGTTGATCGCGATAAATTTGAGTTCGATCACGGTGTTCAGCTGTTTGAATATTTCCTCGGTTAAACATGGCGGAACTGTCTGTTAGAAGTTACCGCAGCAGGGAAGCAACGATGCTTGACCGTGATCCTGTGTGTGTCTGTGAATGTGTGTGTGTTTGTGTACATTAGCGTGTGTTTTTGTGACATGTTTGTGTCCGTGTATGTGCGCGCCCTTCGTTCCACCGCGCGAAAATGTGACTTGTCACGGCGTAATTAATGTTCAATCGCGTTGTGCCTCTTCCCCTTACACAGCTGGAAGTGCAGTCCAGAAGAATAAAATAAAGAAATATGACTAACACTAGCATAGAAGTTGAAACACAACATTTAAAATAAGTAGCGACTTTAGTGACATGCTTTAGTTTCACTATCTGCTGCAGCTAACCAGTAATGCTGCTCGGAATGTGGACTTGCAGGCACTCACATATTAGTCCCCACTGGGAGAATAAACACACCCACTAATTTAATCAGAATAAGGCATTTTGATATCGAAATATTTTTCAATCAAACTTTTGTCCATGTGTCTGCAAAGATTCAACTCCTCTGATATAACTCGTACGAAAAAAAACTCTGCAAAATTGGTGTTCAAATCATTTTTGTGTTTGTGGATAAAAAAACATTTTCTTCCTGAAATAATCATCAAGTTGTTTTATGTGTTGGTGTACATTATTTTACAGTACCTCAAATTCAAACTGCACTTCAATGTATTTTCATTCAGTATGAGATACTACATTTGAGTAGGGCTGCAACTAACGATTAATTTGATACTCTGTCGATTATTACTTCGATTAATCGATTAATAATCGGGTAAAAGAGACAAACTACATTTCTATCCTTTCCAGTATTTTATTGGGAAAAAACCCAGCATACTGGCCCAATGTTCTTTCAACTTGCCAAATAAAAATGCACACTTTTGACACCCCTGCTATAGATAATAAAAAATTTAATCTGATAAATGTATGGATAAAAAGCAGAGCCTGACGACGCATGCACGTTTATCACAACTCTCTCGCTCTCCCCCTCCCTCACGAATGCTGCTGCACACACAATTTGTTGTGTTTTTAACCTTTTTAACCCTGAACGTACATTGAAAATACACGCAACCCTAACTCAAAATGCCGGACATTTGAGGCATTTAAGAAACACCGCCCGGACAGCTCCGCAAAAGATGCCATGTCCGGTGAAAAGAGGACGTATGGTCAGGACCTAGCCCGGTCGCTGCTAGCAGCAATCGGTTTCACGTTTTTTGATTGATTGAGACTTTTATTAGTAGGTTGCACAGTGAAGTACATATTCTGTACAATTGACCACTAAATGGTAACACCCAAATAAGTTTTTCAACTTGTTTAAGTCAGGGTCCACTTAAATTGATTCATGATACAGATATATACTATCATATATACTATCATCATAATACAGTTATCACACAAGATAATCACATTGAATTATTTACATTATTTACAATCCGGGGTGTAGAGGTGTACACTGTTCCAATATCAACAATTGATATTGGAACAGTGTAGGTCTGACTTGGTAGGATATGGACAGCAAGTAGTGGGCAGAGAGAGAGAGAGAGAGAGAGAGAGAGAAAGAGAGAGAGAGAGAGAGAGAGAGAGAGAGAGAGAGAGAGAGAGAGAGAGAGAGAGAGAGAGAGAGAGAGAGATCAGAAGGCATAAGAAAAAGTATCTGCATTTGATTGTTGACATTTGATTATTAACAATCCGGGGAGGGTGTTAGTTTAGGGTTGTAGCTGCCTGGAGGTGAACTTTTATTGCGGTTTTGAAGGAGGATAGAGATGCCCTTTCTTTTATACCTGTTGGGAGCGCATTCCACATTGATGTGGCATAAAATGAGAATGAGTTAAGACCTTTGTTAGATCGGAATCTGGGTTTAACGTGGTTAGTGGAGCTCCCCCTGGTGTTGTGGTTATGGCGGTCATTTACGTTAAGGAAGTAGTTTGACATGTACTTCGGTATTAGGGAGGTGTAGCGGATTTTATAGACTAGGCTCAGTGCAAGTTGTTTTACTCTGTCCTCCACCCTGAGCCAGCCCACTTTGGAGAAGTGGGTAGGAGTGAGGTGGGATCTGGGGTGGAGGTCTAGAAGTAATCTGACTAGCTTGTTCTGGGATATTTGGAGTTTAGATTTGAGGGTTTTGGAGGTGCGAGGGTACCAGGAGGTGCATGCGTAATCGAAAAAGGGTTGAACGAGAGTTCCCGCCAGAATCCTCATGGTGCTTTTGTTGACCAGAGAGGAGATTCTTTAGAGAAATCTCGTTCGTTGGTTAAACTGATCGCTGCTAATCCTCTTTTGCTAGCATGCTAGCAGCTAACGGGCTAGAATAGACTGACCATACGTCCTCTTTTCACCGGACATGTCCTCTTTTGCGGAGCTGTCAGGGCGAAGTTTCATAAATGCCTCAAATGTCCGGCATTTTGAGTATTGTTTACACAACGTGCAGTACGCTACTTAATATGTCCGTGTGGAAACTCGTTCGGTACTCTTCCGCACCGAAACGAAACCCCCGTACCGAAACGGTTCGATACAAATACACGTACTGTTACACCCCTATTATTTGGATTATTGTTTCTCAGCTGTTTGTAAATGTTGCAGTTTATAAATAATGGTGAAAACAAAACAAAAACATAGCCTCTGCGCATGCGCATAGCATAGATCCAACGAATCGATGACAAAATTAATCGCCAACTATTTTTATAATCGATTTTAATCGATTAGTTGTTGCAGCCCTACATTTGAGTTTTAAAGGGGAACATTATGACCAGACCTATGTAAGCGTCAATATATACCTTGATGTTGCAGAAAAAAGACCATATATTTTTTTAACCGATTTCCGAACTCTAAATGGGTGAATTTTGGCGAATTAAATATTCACTCTTGGAGCGATGACGTCACAACGCCATTTTCTCAAACACCGGGTCAAAACAGCTCTGATTTTTTCAGTTTTTTCGACTGTTTTCCGTACCTTGGAGACATCATGCCTCGTCGGTGTGTTGTCGGAGGGTGTAACAACACGAACAGGGACGGATTCAAGTTGCACCAGTGGCCCAAAGATGCGAAAGTGGCAAGAAATTGTTGTTCCGCACACTTTACCGACGAAAGCTAAGCTACGACAGAGATGGCAAGAATGTGTGGATATCCTGCGACACTCAAAGCAGATGCGTTTCCAACGATAAAGTCAAAGAAATCTGCCGCCAGACCCCCATTGAATCTGCCGGAGTGTGTGAGCAATTCAGGGACAAAGGACCTCGGTAGCACGGCAAGCAATGGCGGCAGTTTGTTCCCGCAGACGAGCGAGCTAAACCCCCCTGGATGTCTTGGCTCACACCGTCCCAAAATGATCAAGAGAAGAATATCGACCCTAGCTTCCCTGGCCTGCTGACATGAGGGTATGTCTACAGAATATATTAATTGATGAAAATTGGGCTGTGTGCACTCTCAAAGTGCATGTTGTTGCCAAATGTATTTCATATGCTGTAAACCTAGTTCATAGTTGTTAGTTTCCTTTAATGCCAAACAAACACATACCAATCGTTGGTTAGAAGGCAATCGCCGAATTCGTCCTCGCTTTCTCCCGTGTCGCTGGCTGTCGTGTCGTTTTCGTCGGTTTCGCTTGCATACGGTTCAAACCGATATGGCTCAATAGCTTCAGTTTCTTCTTCAATTTCGTTTTCGCTACCTGCCTCCACACTACAACCATCCGTTTCAATACATTCGAAATCTGTTGAATCGCTTAAGCCGCTGAAATCCGAGTCTGAATCCGAGTCTGAATCCGAGCTAATGTCGCTATAGCTTGCTGTTCTTTCCGCCATGTTTGTTTGTGTTGGCTTCACTATGTGACGTCACAGGAAAATGGACGGGTGGTTAAAATCAGGCACTTTGAAGCTTTTTTTAGGGATATTGCGTGATGGGTAAAATTTTGAAAAAAACTTTGAAAAATATAATAAGCCACTGGGAACTGATTTTTAATGGTTTTAACAATTCTGAAATTGTGATAATGTTCCCCTTTAAAAATTCCACAATCTGGGTGGAGCTGTTGTTTGCCGAAGCACTGGTGAGAAGCACTGATGTGTACAAGTCATTAAAGAAGACAAATAATAATTTACCATTTGAAAGTGATGTTAAGTAAATGTTAACTTGAAATAAAAGACTTGTAGTATTCAGTACACTACTGATACTTTGTTTACTGCAGAATGTTTGTGATGACAAGAAAAAAAACTAATTAACTTTGAGAGGAAAAAAAGTTGTTCCTTTTACTGAAAAAGAAGCAAAACCGAGGTACGGAACGTAGCGTGGGTTACCTGTACTGTTGCACCTCTAGTAAACACAATTATGTATATGAACAAAACGGTAGTTGTCAGCTGTTAGCATATATTACCTCGATCAAACATGGTGGAAATGTCTGTTACAAGATACCGCAGTAGTAAACAGTAGGGATGCAACAGTACTCGCTATCATCCTGCACGGGACAATACATTTTGTTGTTGTTGTTGTTGTTTTGTTTTACTCCGCTTTAATTAAAAAAATAATAATTGTGATATAAAACAAGGTCGGATGATCTGAAAAAAATAATAAATAATTTTTTTTGCAATATGGCCCCAGCTCTACATTAGAGTTGTGTGATATAGTTAGTGATATAGTTTTTCAGCCTTTTTTGAGCCAAGGGACATTTTTTTCCATTGAAAAAATCCAGGGGCACACCACCAGCAGAACATGTCGGAAACAAAACTCAATAGTCTATATCAGGGTTTCCCAAACTTTCTGACTTGGGGGCTGCATTGGGTTAAAAACATTTGGCCGGGGGCCGGTCTGTATACATATACATATATATATATATATATATATATATATATATATATATATATATATATATATATATATATATATATATATATATATACACACACACACACACACACACACATTAGTTGTTGTTGTTATCCTCTCTCTATTTAATATATGTTTACTACTTTCAGCTGCAACACGGTTCCATCTAGAGTTTTTCTAAGTATAAAAATTAACCTGAAATTTTTGAATGAAAGAAACCGCTGTTCTAAATGTGTCCACTGGATGTCGCAATAGCAATTCTTTGTATCTTTGTAGATGATGCTACATATGTACAAAATAGACCACATGATGTTCGTACATCAGTCAAGGAAAATGATCAAACTACATAAATAACATACTGTAATTTGATTTTCATATTTTTTTTTATCTTGATAGATTGAAAATGAACACCAATGAGTTGACTGATGAACATTATCACATCATTTATTCAGAAAATGTAAATAACGACAAATAAAGATAGAATACTATTAACCGCAACATGTACGTGTAAAAAACCGAACAACATCATGATTTTTACATTTTCAGAATGGGCTTGTTCTATTTTTAAACAAAGAAAACAATCTGAAGTTGTCTTTATTTTTAAGTTATCGTGCCGTGATTTTTACCAGTCCGGCCCACTTGGGAGTAGATTTTTCTACATGTGGCCCCCGATCTAAAATGAGTTTGACACCCCTGCTTTAGACGTTTTAAACTTTACTAAGCACTTGTTTCTACCGTTGTTTCAAGGTTAGCTATTAGCATCCCTGCTCCTAGCTTGCTCTTGGTGTGTAAAATAAAAATGGAAAAAAACATAAACAAAATGTTTGACAATGATACTTGAGATATTAGGAAATGCAGTTAATTTGCTGTAAGGGAGGTGATTATTATTAACTTAAGGGAGCGGCTCCACACTGTTTATGGAGACACACAATAATAAATACAAATAAATACAATGTCAGCGTTTGGGATCGCCATTGTCAATTAATGTCTTTCAATGGCGATCACATATTTTTTCATAAAAATCGTCCGATACTGATCGCTGGCAGATCGATCGGCTAATTCCTAGTAATATATGTACCGTATTTTTCGGACTATAAGTCACAGTTTTTTTCATAGTTTGGCCGGGGGTGCGACTTATACTCAGGAGCGACTTATGTGTGAAATTTTTAACACATTACCGTAAAAGATCAAATAATATTATTTAGCTTATTCACGTAAGAGACTAGACGTAACATATTTCATGGGATTTAGCGATCAGGAGTGACAGATTGCTTGGTAAACGTATAGCATGTTCTATATGTTATAGTTATTTGAATGACTCTTACCATAATATGTTACGTTAACATACCAGGCACGTTCTCAGTTGGTTATTTATGCGTCATATAACGTACACTTATTCAGCCTGTTGTTCACTATTCTTTATTTATTTTAAATTGCCTTCCAATGTCTATTCTTGGTGTTGGGTTTTATCAAATACATTTTCCCCAAAAGTGTGACTTATATGTTTTTTTCCTTCTTTATTATGCATTTTCGGCAGGTGCGACTTATACTCCGGTGCGACTTATACTCCGAAAAATGCGGTAATATTTTTCTCCAAAAACGACCTCCGGTTTATCAGTGAAATGTAAAGCATTTATTAGATTTAATACAGAGGGAAAAAAGTGTCATGGATGAATAGTTATAAAATGATCTTATTCATAAGAATACATATATTTTATATGGATTAGTTTTTTTCCCTTCAGCCTATATTATTCTTGGTACCTGTCAATAAAAGGGAGCAAGAGCAGCCGCGTCATTAATTTATCTGGTAATCATTGTAATTGCTTTCTTTCTTGTAAAAATCATCAACTATAAAAGTAAGTAATGGGTTGATGACAGGTGGCTTAATGTTCATCCAATGATTCACGGGCAAAATAAATAACAGGACTCGCGATTCCGTGAGGTGCACAAGAAATCATTTTTCTATAATATGGCTGACGCTGGCGCCGACAGCCGAGATGAAGTATTTGCTTCTGTTCTTTGTTTTAATATGAAAGGAGGTCGGGAATCTAGTGAGTCATGGCGATACGTTTTGGACATGAGACACCGACACAGCTAATATTAAGACCACAATTCTTTGTACAGCTCGCGTCCTATAGCTGCGAGTGTACTTAGTGTTGTACAATCCGAGCATCTGTTCCCTGGAAACCAAACAATATCAGCAGAGCCAGGGATTATCGATCCTTATCATATGAGAACATTTTGTGGACCTCTGTGGTTTTGTGTTTAACTGTCCTCATCTGGCATTTAATCCAAATACAGAAAGTGTAACCAGTCATTATTGAGCTACCTGTGACACTGCAAGGTTGCGATAATGAACCATGCCTTCAATGCTGCCTGGTCATTGACTTTGTTAATGAGGGACCTGCAAGTCTGTTCCATTGATTCTATCGAGACATAATCAAGAAATTCAATATTTTTGGTGAGAATAGACTCCTCCGATGGCTCACTATTGATGCTTTTCCACTGCTAGGTACAGAGGAACCTCGATTTACAAATTTAATTGGTTCTTAAAGACTGTACTGTCACATCACTCGATGACTTATTTTGAGTTTATTGATGATTTCCTGTGTGTAGTGTTTTAGTTCTTGTCTTGCGCTCCTATTTTGGTGGCTATTTCTCTTTTTTTGGTATTTTCCTGGAGCAGTTTCATTTCTTCCTTTGAGCGAAATTTCCCGCATCTACTTTGTTTTAGCAATCAAGAAGATTTCAGTTGTTTTTATCCTTTTTTGTGGGGACATTGTTGATTGTCATGTCATGTTTGGATGTACTTTGTGGACGCCGTCTTTGCTCCACAGTAAGTCTTTGCTGTTGTCCAGCATTCCGTTTTTGTTTACTTTGCAGCCAGTTCGGTTTTAGTTTCGTTCTGCATAGCCTTCCCTAAGTTACAATGCCTTTTCTTAGGGGCACTCACCTTTTGTTTATTTTTGGTTTAAGCATTAGACACCTTTTTACCTGCACCCTGCCTCCCGCTGTTTCCTTCATCTACAAAGCAATTAGATACCGGCTGCCACCTACTGATATGGAAGAGCCCTAGACAGCACCGACGCTCAACAACAACACATAATTTGCAGACTATAATTACTGGTTTGCAAAAAATATTTTTAACCCAAATAGGTGAAATCGGGTAATCTCCCATGGCACACCAGACTGTATCTCACGGCACAAATTTAATTGGTCTTTAAAGAGGGCTTGTAAATAGAAACGTTTTTATGTTGAAGCTAATTTCTAAAAGGAAACACTGTAAACATGACTAATGGAATTCAATATAAAGTGGATTACAGTACTGTTTATCACACAAACATAACAGTGATGATAAGTCAACGTTCTATTTAATAACAAAGTCAAAACAACAATTAGCTGAACTGTCCTCCTTGTATCTAGCCGTCCTTCCGACACGCACACACACAGTCACTAGCCCTGTGGTGCACTCAGTTTGAAATCCCAAAACTACTTCAAGGGTAACCACTTTTACTGGAAATTTGCCTATTGTTCACAACCATTAAAAAAAAGACATGACGACGAATGGATTTTTAAAAATGCATTCTATCTTGTAAATAAACGTAAATAAAAGTGTGCTTACCGTGGAGCCAATGGGAGCTTGTTTATTTCGCCCATGAAATCCAATAAATAACCATTCAAAAACCGTCAACAATACTCCATTTACACTTCGTGATTTGAACATCAACCAAGCATAGCATTAGTGATATTGTTATTGTACACGCTAACGCAGACAAACTATTTTTAGCGGCGCTGTGATCCCAAGTGTGTGTGTAATTTCGACATGATCGACGGCGAGGTGTTTCCTCGCTTCCTTGCTGCCTGGAAGTTTATTGTAGATCATAAATCATGCATCTCACCTGGACAGAATAAGTCTGAGGATGTATTCCGACAAGTTGGTCAACTTTGACAGCCATTCAGGACCCGGAGATGGCGAGAACGACACTTGGTGAACCTTTTCCACTGAGGGCCACATACTGACAAATCATAGGATGTGGGGGTCATTTAGGCAATTTTCACCTTCAAAAAGAGTACAATATAGATTTTCTTCAAAGAAAATGCAATTTTGGTAGAAATTTTATGCGAATACTAAAGAGCCAAAGCCAAACTGAAATGTTTGTTTCTATTTTGGTGGCTTTTTGTCTTTTTTTGGTATTTTCCTGTAGCAGTTTCATGTCTTTCTTTGAGCGATATTTCCCGCACCTACTTTGTTTTAGCAGTCAAGAAGATTTCAGTTGTTTTTATCCTTCTTTGTGGAGACATTGTTGATTGTCATGTCATGTTCGGATGCACATTGTGGACACCGTTTTTGCTCCACAGTAAGTCTTTGCTCTCGTCCAGCATTCCGTTTTTGTTTACTTTGCAGCCAGTTCAGTTTTAGTTTCGTTCTGCATAGCCTTCCCTAAGCTTCAATGCCTTTTCTTAGGGGCACTCACCTTTTGTTTATTTTTGGTTTAAGCATTAGACACCTTTTCACCTGCACGCTGCCTCCTGCTGTTTCCGACATCTACAAAGCAATTAGCTACCGGCTGCCACCTACTGATATGGAAGAGCTCTAGACAGCACCGACACTCAACAACAACACCTAATTTGCAGACTATAATTACTGGTTTGCAAAAAATATTTTAACCCAAATCGGTGAAATCGGGTAATCTCCCACGGCACACCAGACTGTATCTCACGGCACAAATTTAATTGGTTCTTAAAGAGGGCTCGTAAATAGAAAAGTTTTTATATTGAAGCTAATTTCTAAAAGGAAACACTGTAAACATGACTAATGGAACTCAATATAAAGTGGATTACAGTACTGTCCCGCCATCAGTGTGTGAATGTGTGTGTGTGAATGGGTGAATGTGGAAAATAGTGTCAAAGCGCTTTGAGTTCCTTAAAAAAAAGGTAGAAAAGCGCTATACAAGTACGACCCATTTACCATTTACCATTTACTGTTTATCACACAAACATAACAGTGATGATAAGTCAACTTTCTCTTTAATAAGAAAGTCAAAACAACAATTAGCTGAACTGTCCTCCTTGTATCTAGCCGCCCTTCCGACACGCACACACACAGTCACTAGCCCTGTGGTGCACTCACAGTTTGAAATCCCAAAACTACTTCAAGGGTAACCACTTTTACTGGAATTGTGCCTATTGTTCACAACCATTAAAAAAAAGACATGAGGACGGATGGATTTTTTAAAATGCATTCTAACTTGTAAATAAACGTAAATAAAAGTGTGCTTATCGTGGAGCAAATGGGAGCTCGTTTATTTCGCCCATGAAATACAATAAATAACCATTCAAAAACCGTCAACAATACTCCATTTACTCTTCATGATTTGAACATCAACCAAGCATTAGTGATATTGTTATTGTAAGCGCTAACAAAGACAAACTATTTTTAGCGGCGCTGTGATCACAAGTGTGTGTATGATTTCGACATAATCGACGGCGAGGTGTTTCCTCGCTTCCTTGATCCCTGGAAGTTTATTGTAGATCATAAATCATGCATCTCAACTGGACAGAATAAGTCTGAGGATGTATTCCGACAAGTTGGTCAACTTTGACAGCCATTCAGGACCCGGAGATGGCGAGAACGACACTTGGTGAACCTTTTCCACTGAGGGCCACATACTGACAAATCATAGGATGTGGGGGTCATTTAGGCAATTTTCACCTTCAAAAAGAGTACAATATAGATTTTCTTCAAAGAAAATGCAATTTTGGTAGAAATTTTATGCGAATGCTAAAGACCCAAAGCCAAACTGAAATGTTTGTTTCTATTTTGGTGGCTTTTTCTCTTTTTTTGGTATTTTCCTGTAGCAGTTTCATGTCTTTCTTTGAGCGATATTTCCCGCACCTACTTTGTTTTAGCAGTCAAGAAGATTTCAGTTGTTTTTATCCTTCTTTGTGGAGACATTGTTGATTGTCATGTCATGTTCGGATGCACATTGTGGACGCCGTTTTTGCTCCACAGTAAGTCTTTGCTGTCGTCCAGCATTCCATTTTTGTTTACTTTGCAGCCAGTTCAGTTTTAGTTTCGTTCTGCATAGCCTTCCCTAAGCTTCAATGCCTTTTCTTAGGGGCACTCACCTTTTGTTTTTTTTTGGTTTAAGCATTAGACACCTTTTTACCTGCACCCTGCCTCCCGCTGTTTCCGACATCTACAAAGCAATTAGCTACCGGCTGCCACCTACTGATATGGAAGAGCTCTAGACAGCACCGACACTCAACAACAACACATCATTTGCAGACTATAATTACTGGTTTGCAAAAAATATTTTTAACCCAAATAGGTGAAATCAGATAATCTTCCACATCACACCAGACTGTAGTGTTCTAATTTGTTCATTTATACCTAATGATTAATTGTGTCAAATGCTTTTGTTCAGTCCATAAACACTGCAGATGCACATTGTGATGAGTTTGTTGTGAAGCAACGTAGACAGCCTCTCAGATGAACTAGGAAAGGTGATGTGAGCCAGGACTTGTCTCAGGTCAAACATCTTGTCAAATGTATTCCCAGGAAAGTTGTTCCGGCTCAAAGTCCAGGCACATGAGTGTATACTTGTGTACTGTGATGAGGCTTTTTTCCAGTGGAAACTAGCTGCCACTGCCTCACTTTTCCTGAGTGAAGGTGGTCGTGGGGGAAAAGAGCGAGAGCAGTACTGCAGATTTATGGCCTGCGGGGAGATTGATTAGTGCCGTCACCGGCCGTGATGTACGGTTGGCAGTCTCCCCCTCCACCGCCATGGCGTTTGCTCATAAACACATGCAACTGTACGGTAGAGAACAGCCTTCCACGTACACGCAGACACCAGTCAGTCCCTTCCGAGGCCCTCCATGACAGCCCCCCTAGGGCTGCCGCATGCAAAGCTTAACAGTCGGACTGCTGGTTTCTTTCTCTTTTTCCCCTTGCCTGTCTGTAGATAACGCCATCAATCACCAACTTGCGTGTTGCACTGAGAGGAGTGTTTCTGAATGTGCCGCTGTTTCTGAGTTCAGGCTTTCCCCTCGATTGCCAAGATACCTGTGGCCGTGGGGGTCGGGGTTATGGGCGTGGTGGGGGCGTGGTCATCATGACGTCATCGTATGATTGATGCGATGATTTTCTTTGAAAAGGCTCAAAAATGTATACATACATTTAAAAACAAGTCTGTGTTATTATTAATTACCATTTTCTTTTCGAATTATAAGGCGCACTTAAAATTGACAATGCGCCCTATAGTCCAAAAAACTATGGACTAGTGTTGTCCCTTATAGTCCAAGAAACTATGGACTAGTGTTGTCCCTTATAGTCCAAAAAACTATGGACTAGTGTTGTTCCTTATAGTCCAAAAAAACTATGGACTAGTGTTGTCCCTTATAGTCCAAAAAACTATGGACTAGTGTTGTTCCTTATAGTCCAAAAAAACTATGGACTAGTGTTGTCCCTTATAGTCCAAACAACTATGGACTAGTGTTGTCATTTATAGTTAAAAAAAACTATGGTCGAGTGTTGTCCCTTATAGTCCAAAAAAACTATGGACTAGTGTTGTCCCTTATAGTCCAGTAAATTATGGACTAATGTTGTCCTTTGGAGTCCGAAAAACTATGGATGAGTGTTGTCCCTTATAGTCCAAAAAACTGTGGACTATTGTTGTCCCTTACAGTCCAAAAAACTATGGACTAGTGTTGTCCCTTATAGTCCAAAAAAACTATGGACTAGTGTTGTCCCTTATAGTCCAGGAAATTATGGACTAGTGTTGTCCTTTATAGTCCGAAAAACTATGGACAAGTGTTGTCCCCTATAGTCCAAACAACTATGGACAAGTGTTGTCCTTTATAGTTAAAAAAAAAAACTATGGACTAGTGTTGTCCCTTATAGTCCAAGAAACTATGGACTAGTGTTGTCCCTTATAGTCCAAAAAACTATGGACTAGTGTTGTTCCTTATAGTCCAAAAAAACTATGGACTAGTGTTGTCCCTTATAGTCCAAAAAACTATGGACTAGTGTTGTTCCTTATAGTCCAAAAAAACTATGGACTAGTGTTGTCCCTTATAGTCCAAACAACTATGGACTAGTGTTGTCATTTATAGTTAAAAAAAACTATGGTCGAGTGTTGTCCCTTATAGTCCAAAAAAACTATGGACTAGTGTTGTCCCTTATAGTCCAGTAAATTATGGACTAATGTTGTCCTTTGGAGTCCGAAAAACTATGGATGAGTGTTGTCCCTTATAGTCCAAAAAACTGTGGACTATTGTTGTCCCTTACAGTCCAAAAAACTATGGACTAGTGTTGTCCCTTATAGTCCAAAAAAACTATGGACTAGTGTTGTCCCTTATAGTCCAGGAAATTATGGACTAGTGTTGTCCTTTATAGTCCGAAAAACTATGGACAAGTGTTGTCCCCTATAGTCCAAACAACTATGGACAAGTGTTGTCCTTTATAGTTAAAAAAAAAAACTATGGACTAGTGTTGTCCCTTATAGTCCAAACAACTATGGACTAGTGTTGTCATTTATAGTTCAAAAAACTATGGACTAGTGTTGTCCCTTATAGTCCAAAAAAACTATGGACTAGTGTTGTTCCTTATAGTCCAAAAAAACTATGGACTAGTGTTGTCTCTTATAATCCAAACAACTATGGACTAGTGTTGTCATTTATAGTTCAAAAAACTATGGACGAGTGTTGTCCCTTATAGTCCAAAAAAACTATGGACTAGTGTTGTCCCTTATAGTCCAGGAAATTATGGACTAGTGTTGTCCTTTATAGTCCGAAAAACTATGGACGAGTGTTGTCCCTTATAGTACAAACAACTATGGACAAGTGTTGTCCTTTATAGTTAAAAAAAAACTATGGACTAGTGTTGTCCCTTATAGTCTGAAAAAACTATGGACTAGTGTTGTCCCTTATAGTCCAGAAAATTATGGACAAGTATTGTCCTTTATAGTCCGAAAAACTATGGACAAGTATTGTCCCTTATAGTCCAAAAAACTATGGACTAGTGTTGTCCTTTATAGTTAAAAACAACTATGGACTAGTGTTGTCCCTTATAGTCTGAAAAAACTATGGACTAGTGTTGTCCCTTATAGTCTGAAAAAACTATGGACTAGTGTTGTCCCTTATAGTCCAGAAAATTATGGACTAGTATTGTCCTTTATAGTCGAAAAAAGTATGGACTAGTGTTGTCCTTTATAGTCCAAAAAACTATGGACTAGTGTTGTCCCTTGTAGTTCGAAAAACTATGGACTAGTGTTGTCCCTTATAGTCCAAAAAACTATGGACTAGTGTTGTCCTTTATAGTTAAAAAAAACTATGGACTAGTGTTGTCCCTTATAGTCCGAAAAAACCATGGACTAGTGTTGTCCTTTATAGTCCAAAAAACTATGGACTAGTGTTATCCTTTATAGTCCAAAAAACTATGGACTAGTGTTGTCCCTTATAGTCCGAAAAATTATGGACTAGTGTTTTCCCTTATAGTCCGAAAAAACTATGGACTAGTGTTGTCCCTTATAGTTAAAAAAAAACTATGGACTAGTGTTATCCTTTATAGTCCAAATAACTATGGACTAGTGTTGTCCCTTATAGTCCGAAAAATTATGGACTGGTGTTGTCCCTTATAGTCCAAAAAACTATGGACTAGTGTTGTCCCTTATAGTCCAAAAAATGATGGACTAGTGTTGTCCCTTATAGTGCGAAAAACTATGGACTAGTGTTGTCCTTTATAGTTAAAAAAAACTATGGACTAGTGTTGTCCCTTATAGTCCGAAAAAACCATGGACTAGTGTTGTCCTTTATAGTCCAAAAAACTATGGACTAGTGTTATCCTTTATAGTCCAAAAAACTATGGACTAGTGTTGTCCCTTATAGTCCGAAAAATTATGGACTAGTGTTTTCCCTTATAGTCCGAAAAAACTATGGACTAGTGTTATCCCTTATAGTTAAAAAAAACTATGGACTAGTGTTATCCTTTATAGTCCAAATAACTATGGACTAGTGTTGTCCCTTATAGTCCGAAAAATTATGGACTGGTGTTGTCCCTTATAGTCCAAAAAACTATGGACTAGTGTTGTCCCTTATAGTCCAAAAAATTATGGACTAGTGTTGTCCCTTATAGTGCGAAAAACTATGGACTAGTGTTGTCCCGGAACCAAAATGTATTTCGATACTTTTCTAAATAAAGGGGACCACAAAAAATTGCATTTTTGGCTTTATTTTAACAAAAAATCTTAGGGTGCATTAAACATATGTTTCTTATTTGCAAAATAATCACAATTTTTTTTCGAATTATAAGGCGCACTTAAAATTAACAATGCGCCTTATAGTCCAAAAAACTATGGACTAGTGTTGTCCTTTATAGTCCAAAAAACTATGGACTAGTGTTGTCCCTTATAGTCCAAAAAACTATGGACTAGTGTTGTCCCTTATAGTCCAAAAAACTATGGACTAGTGTTGTCCCTTATAGTCCGAAAAAATATGGACTAGTGTTGTCCCTTATAGTCCGAAAAAACTCTGGACTAGTGTTGTCCTTTATAGTCCAAAAAACGATGGACTAGTATTATCCTTTATAGTCCAAAAAACTATGGACTAGTGTTGTCCTTTATAGTCCAAAAAACGATGGACTAGTATTATCCTTTATAGTCCGAAAAATTATGGACTAGTGTTGTCCCTTATAGTGCGAAAAACTATGGACTAGTGTTGTCCCGGAACCAAAATGTATTTCGATACTTTTCTAAATAAAGGGGACCACAAAAAATTGCATTTTTGGCTTTATTTTAACAAAAAATCTTAGGGTGCATTAAACATATGTTTCTTATTTGCAAAATAATCACAATTTTTTTTCGAATTATAACGCGCACTTAAAATTAACAATGCCCCTTATAGTCCAAAAAACTATGGACTAGTGTTGTCCTTTATAGTCCAAAAAACTATGGACTAGTGTTGTCCCTTATAGTCCAAAAAACTATGGACTAGTGTTGTCCCTTATAGTCCAAAAAACTATGGACTAGTGTTGTCCCTTATAGTCCGAAAAAACTCTGGACTAGTGTTGTGCTTTATAGTCCAAAAAACGATGGACTAGTATTATCCTTTATAGTCCAAAAAACTATGGACTAGTGTTGTCCCTGATAGTCCGAAAAATTATGGACTAGTGTTGTCCCTTATAGTCCGAAAAAACTATGGACTAGTGTTGTCCCTTATAGTCCAAAAAACTATGGACTAGTCTTGTCCCTTATAGTCCAAAAAACTATGGACTAGTGTTGTCCCTTATAGTCCGAAAAAATATGGACTAGTGTTGTCCCTTTTAGTCCAAAAAACTATGGACTAGTGTTGTCCCTTATAGTCCAAAAAACTATGGACTAGTGTTGTCCCTTATAGTCCGAAAAAATATGGACTAGTGTTGTCCCTTATAGTCCGAAAAAACTCTGGACTAGTGTTGTCCTTTATAGTCCAAAAAACGATGGACTAGTATTACCCTTTATAGTCCAAAAAACTATGGACTAGTGTTGTCCCTGATAGGCCGAAAAATTATGGACTAGTGTTGTCCCTTATAGTCCGAAAAAACTATGGACTAGTGTTGTCCCTTATAGTCCAAAAAACTATGGACTAGTGTTATCCTTTATAGTCCAAATAACTATGGACTAGTGTTGTCCCTTATTGTCCGAAAAATTATGGACTGGTGTTGTCCCTTATAGTGCGAAAAACAATGGACTATTGTTGTCCCTTATAGTCCAAAAAACTATGGACTAGTGTTGTCCCTTATAGTGCGAAAAACTATGGACAAGTGTTGTCCCTTATAGTCCAAAAAACTATGGACTAGTGTTGTCCCTTATAGTCCAAAAAACTATGGACTAGTGTTGTCCCTGATAGTCCGAAAAATTATGGACTAGTGTTGTCCCTTATAGTCCGAAAAAACTATGGACTAGTGTTGTCCCTTATAGTCCAAAAAACTATGGACTAGTCTTGTCCCTTATAGTCCAAAAAACTATGGACTAGTGTTGTCCCTTATAGTCCGAAAAAATATGGACTAGTGTTGTCCCTTATAGTCCAAAAAACTATGGACTAGTGTTGTCCCTTATAGTCCAAAAAACTATGGACTAGTGTTGTCCCTTATAGTCCGAAAAAATATGGACTAGTGTTGTCCCTTATAGTCCGAAAAAACTCTGGACTAGTGTTGTCCTTTATAGTCCAAAAAACGATGGACTAGTATTACCCTTTATAGTCCAAAAAACTATGGACTAGTGTTGTCCCTGATAGGCCGAAAAATTATGGACTAGTGTTGTCCCTTATAGTCCGAAAAAACTATGGACTAGTGTTGTCCCTTATAGTCCAAAAAACTATGGACTAGTGTTATCCTTTATAGTCCAAATAACTATGGACTAGTGTTGTCCCTTATTGTCCGAAAAATTATGGACTGGTGTTGTCCCTTATAGTGCGAAAAACAATGGACTATTGTTGTCCCTTATAGTCCAAAAAACTATGGACTAGTGTTGTCCCTTATAGTGCGAAAAACTATGGACAAGTGTTGTCCCGGAACCAAAATGTATTTCGATACTTTTCTAAATAAAGGGGACCACAAAAAAATTCATTTTTGGCTTTATTTTAGCAAAACAATTTTAGGGTACATTAAACATGTGTTTCTTATTGCAAGTTTGTCCTTAAATAAAATAGTGAACATACGAGACAACTTGTCTTTTAGTAGTAAGTAAACAAACAAAGGCTCCTAATTAGTCTGCTGACATATGCAGTAACATATTGTGTCATTTATCATTCTAATATTTTGTCAACATTATTAAGGACAAGTGGTAGAAAATGAATTATTAATCAACTTGTTCATTTACTGTTGATATATGCTTACTTTCTCTCTTAACATGTTCTATCTACACTTCTGTTAAAATGTAATAATCACTTATTCTTCTGTTGTTTGATACTTTACATTAGTTTTGGATGATACCACAAATTTAGGTATCAGTCTGATACCAAGTAGTTATGGGATCGTACATTGGTCATATTCAAAGTCTTCATGTGTCCAGGGACATATTTCCTGAGTTTATAAGCATATTTAAACGAAAAAATATATTGTGATGCTAAGAAATAATGATGTAATCATCGTAGTATCGACTAGATACGCTCTTGTACTTGGTATCATTACAGTGGATGTTAGGTGTAGATCCACCCATGGCGTTTACATTTTGACTTTTTGACGCCGGTGAGCTACGGTGTGTAGTGAAGCATGTTTAGCTATTCCTCGTCCTGCAGGGATGATACTTGTAAGAAACTCACTTTATTTGTCGCCATGGAGGCGAGGATTAGTGATTTAGAAGTAGCTAAAACACTGCCGACTGGGGCTGAGCTTTAGCCGCTAGGTAGCTAGCCATGTCTTAAAGCACCTCTTCCTGAGGGCGTTTCAGTGTTATAACTTCACCTTTATTGTTAGTTTTTAAGCCAAAATGCGTCCGTTCTCCCTTTTCTGTCTACACACTGTGTCTGCTTGTAAGTACTCTGTGATTGTGCACTGCCGGACATGCTCGTAAAACCAACACAACGTGACGACGATGCGGGTGCGGGGGCGTGGCGGACCGGTACTTTTGAGCGGCGGTATAGTCATACTTGCCAACCCTCCCGATTTTCCCGGGAGACTCCCGAATTTCAGTGCCCCTCCCGAAAATCTCCATGGGCAACCATTCTCCCGAATTTCTCCCGAATTCCACCCGGACAACAATATTGAGAGCGTGCCTTAAAGGCACTGCCTTTAGCGTCCTCTCTCACCTGAAACCTTCACCCCTTAACAGACGCATGCTGTCCAGGCGTCCGCTTTTCCTCCATATAAACAGCGTGCCGGCCCAGTCACATAATAATGTAGCGTTGGACGGGTTTAACAATGGTTTTTATTCGAAGATGTCAAGAAATGCTGACACGTTGTATGATCTTTTAACTGGTTTAATGATAACGTTAATTTTCAAGCACACACACGCACACACACAAGTGAATGCCACGCAAACTTGGTCAACAGCCATACAGGTCACACTGAGGGTGGCCGTATAAACAACTTTAACAATGTTACAAATATGCGCCACACTGTGAACTCACACCAAACAAGAATGACAAACACATTTCGGGAGAACATCCGCACCGTAACACAACAGAACAAATACCCAGAACCCCTTGCAGCACTAACTCTTCCGGGACGCTACAATAACATCTATGGCTTTTGGAGCTCAACTGCACACACAACAAGAAGGAGACGAAGCAGAAGAACGAAGAAGAGACATGGCGACGACGAGTAAAAAGAAGAAGTACGCTTGCAAGTTCCAAAATGATTGGAAAAAATAATTTCATTTCATCCAGGACAGCTCGAATGCTGCCTGCACCTCAATCCCGCCCCACTGCCTCTCCCCATCTCCCGAATTCGGAGGTCTCAAGGTTGGCAAGTATGGGTATAGTACCGAATATGATTCATTAGTATCGCGGTACTATACCAATACCGGTATACCGTACAACCCTACTGTGGACTTGTGACTTCTTCTGGAAGCTACAATACATTATATAGCTTTAATTCGCTCTTATTTTCAAGGTGTGGTGGCTATTATTTTGCCACGGCGGTGTTCCACCATCAGTTACATTGAGGGGGAAACCCTGGTGTTTGTTGCGAGCTGGGTTTCATGGCTGTGCCGAGCCAGGGTCAGGTGTGTGTTTATTAGTCCACACACGCAGCACAGAAGCCTCGAAATGTAGGCACGCACTCTGAGGAAGTGAACCTCAATTAGCCACCGGATGCAAGCGTTGACCTCAAAATAAAACTGTTTATCGTACTCAACTGTACTTTTTTTTTTTTTTTTTTTTCTCTCCAGGTTGGCCGCAGAACTCCCCCGGCTGTCGTACCGTGCCCACCTCGCCATGCTGGCCTGTCTGCAGAGGAGGCAGAACCCTCCACCCCAGCACCCGGTGTGTGTCAGCAAGAGCCTAGAGCCACCGCAATCCCTCGGACGCAAATGTGAGTGAACAAAGAGCGTCGGCGGTCTGGAATGTAACACGCCAAAATCAAAGGATTGAGTGGAATGCATTCATCATGTCCACATAATCCTCGGTTAATCAGTCAGGGTGGACGATGGAAACAAACCGCTAACCCCGACTATAAATAAGTCACAATAAAACCGACTTTCCGGTTTGTGCTGTTAGTGTCACCGTGATCCTTTCGCTCCTCGGAGGAATTCCAAACAGTTGGACTGGTTGTGCGCTTTAGAGGCCAGATTGTCGCGTTGTTAGGCCGCTCGTTGTGAGCGGGGGACTGTTTAGCCGTGCTGATGGTGCAGTCGTGGCAACGGGGCTGAACAGACAGTGTTTTAACGGCCGCGCGTGACCCCGAGGGGGTCTGTAAACATTTACAGTGTCTGGTCAGGGCCGCCTGTAACGCATGACAGCTGCTGTGTTTGCTCTCTCAGCACCACCCTCCGTCCACGCGCAAAATGCTGCAAAGGGACAAAGATGAGTTGTTGCCGAGAAGGCAAACTAGTTCCAACCAGTTTGCGGCTGGGGATCCGCGGCAGTCACACGTCTGGAGGATTGATCATAATTTGAGTGGAAGCGTTTGACACCTGTTTTAACAAGAGCTTTCAGGTGACAAGAATAAGCTTTTTCCTCCACAATGAAAGCTTAAAAGTGCATATTTTACACAGCCATTAAAAACAGGAGAGCAAGTGAATAGGAACTTTTTGAATGGGAAAGCTAAAACCGTGTCTCTTGAGTATCATTACACTTTCACACTGAATACCTTCGCAATTTAAATACAATGTTAAGTTAAAGTTAAAGTACCAATGATTGTCACACACACACTAGGTGTGGTGAGATTATCCTCTGCATTTGACCCATCCCCTTGTTCCATCCCCTGGGAGGTGAGGGGAGCAATGAGAAGCAGCAGTGGCCACGCTCTTGAATCATTTTGGTGATTTAACCCCCAATTCCAACCCTTGATGCTGAGTGCCTAGCAGGGAGGTAATGGGTCCCATTTTTATAGTCTTTGGTATGACTCAGCCGGGGTTTGAACTCACGACCTACCGATCTCAGGGCAGACACTCTAACCACAAGGCATGTAGGGATGTAACGATAAACGGTATCAATGATAACCACCGTAAAACTCACAATGGTGGAGTTCGGGTGTTGGTGGAGGGAACAGTGATAAAGTCATCTAAAATAATTCATGTTAAAAAAAGGAGGCAATATTATTCTTCCATCTGCTCCTTTCTGATCATGGAAATGTATAAGAAACAAAAAAAAACAATGAAAGTGTGAACTGTACATGGCTTGTATATATGCATTTTCATGAAAGGAATAAAAAGAAATGATGAATGATGAATACCATTTTAAGTTAAAAATGATCAAAAAAACGATAATTTTTAAATGAATGATTGCCGCACTTTGCTGAACTCACGGGCAGACTGACGCTAGCGCACTAGCTTGAATGCTAACATGAATACAAGCGACCTTAACATCAATAACCAACTTTTCTTACCTATTGTACTTGTTTTTGTGTATTTGAGCTTTGCATAAGTCCCGAATTTTTTTAAATCAAACAATGGAGGCATAGGCGGGGATATTTAAAAAACACATCTTGCCTTCCTTCACACTTCCTCCAAACGAGCCGTTTGGAATTTGTTTGATTTGTGACTTTTTCCCCCAATCCCGATTTTTTGACAGAAAAAATCCCAACTTTTTGAAATTTAAAAAAAATCCAAATTTTTTGACATTACCAAAAAATCCTGACTTTTTGACGCTTAAGAAAAATACCGACTTTTTGACACTTAGAAAAAAATCCAGATTTTTTTGACAGTAAAATCCCAATTTGTTGACACTTGAAAAAAATCACAACTTTTTGACAGAACAATTCACAACTTTTTGACACTTAAAAAAATCCACATTTTTTTAAATTTAGAAAAAATCCAGACTTTTTGACACTTAAAAAAAATACCGACTTTTTGACACCTAGAAAAAATCCAGACTTGACACTTTGAAAAAATCCTGACTTTTTGACACTTAGAAAAAATCCTGACTTTTTGACAGAAAAAAATACATATTTTTTGACACTTAGAAAAAATACCGACTTTTTGACAGAACAAATCCCAATTTTTTGACACTTAGGAAAAATCCCAATTTTTTGACAGAACAATCCACAACTTTTTGACACTTAAAAAAAAATTTTTTTTTTTTTTTAATTTTGAAAAAATCCAGACTTTTTGACACTTAGAAAAAATCCAGACTTTTTGACCCTTAAAAAAATCCAGACTTTTTGAAACTTAAAATAATCCAGACTTTTTGACACTTAAAAAAAATACAGACTTTTTGACATTTAGAAAAAATCCCGACATTTTGCAGAAAAAATCCAGAGTTTTTGACATAAATCCAAATTTTTTGACACTTAGAAAAAATACCAACTTTTTGACAGAACAATTCACAACTTTTTGACACTTAAACAAATCCAAATTTTTTAAATTTAGAAAAAATCCAGACTTTTTGACACTTAAAAAAAATACAGACTTTTTGACACCTAGAAAAAATCCCGACTTGACACTTTGAAAAAATCCTGACTTTTTGATAGAACAAATTCCAATTTTTTGACACTTAGGAAAAATCCCAACTTTTTGACAGAACAATTCACAACTTTTTGACACTTATAAAAAAATTCAAATTTTTTTTAATTTTGAAAAAATCCAGACTTTTTGACACTTAGAAAAAATCCAGACTTTTTGACACTTAAAAAAAATACTGACTTTTTGACACTTAAAAAAAAATCCAGACTTGTTGACACTTAAAAAAAATACAGACTTTTTGACACTTGGAAAAAATACAGACTTTTTGACAAATATGATCATGTCACTATGAATAGCTATCCTACTGACTAGTGCAGGCGTCTGCAACTTTTACTATCAAAAGAGCAATTTTTCTCCCTCTTCCAGTAAAGAAAAATAGTCTGGAGCTGCAAAACATAACACATGTTATAAACTTTTAAATGTTTTTTTTTTTAATCCGTTACTACAACAACAGAATACAACCAGCAGAAGTGATGTGTGCATGTGCAGGCTAGAGATGGTATTCGGTACTTCCATATAATTCTATTGGTGTTACCTGGTCTCGATTGGTGTAAAATCAAACGGTACCATATTTTAATACCACTGTTGCATGTGACCTCACATCCAGTTGCAGACTCGGCCGGCTCCAACATGTGGCGGGCAAACAAGCCGGGTTGGTAATGTTGCAATTTTCCATGCCAAAGAAGCAAGTATGCCTGATTAAAAAAAAACGCCACAGCATACAGTAAGGCTCCACTTTAATAATACATAATGTTGGATATAGAGAACATAGAAACCGTTTATTTATTGAATCGAAAATATTGACAGCTAAACAGCTAAAATTATGCACAAAGTAAACTGTAACCTGCTACCTAAAAACGTACAACAATTATTCTCAACAAAAGAGGAGAAATATAACCTTAAAGAAAAATCTAATTCAAAACATTTGTATGCATGCACAACACTTAAAACCTTTAGTATATCAGGATGTGGAATTAAATCATGGAATGGATTAAGTAAAGAAATCAAATAGTGTACTAATATGATCCAGTTTAAGAAACTCTTCAAACTCAAAGTGTTTACAAAGTACAAAGAAGAAGAACCACGATAAACATTCTGAAATTATTAATAATCTTATTCATCTCACCATATGAAATACAACTAACTTCAATCATTATTATTCATTTATTTAATAATGTTATTACTTATGGAATATATTGTGAATAAATTGAGAACAGGAAGTGAACAAAAGTGTTAGCAATGACTATATAAAGGAAAAGGGGTGGGATTAGATAAGTTTAGCTTCTTCCTACTCCTTTTCGAACATGTTGAATAGAGAAACTGGAAATCATGATGTATTATATTGTAATTGTATGCATGTTTGAAATAAACTTAAACTTTTCAAAATGCTCTAGTTCAATATACATGCTACTAATTAGCATGTATATGGCAATTTCAACACCTCCTAATTTGATTAAAA
Organism: Nerophis lumbriciformis; assembly: GCF_033978685.3. Taxonomy (NCBI): domain Eukaryota; kingdom Metazoa; phylum Chordata; class Actinopteri; order Syngnathiformes; family Syngnathidae; genus Nerophis; species Nerophis lumbriciformis. Next base: position 32,721,132 of record NC_084559.2, on the reverse strand, counting down.
AATATACAAATAAGATGTATGTTACAATCAAATCAAACCGGTGTGTAAAAAATGCAATACTTACACAATAAATACTTGGTAGGTCTCAAGACTAGACTCAGCTTGATGACAAATACATGGGGGAAAAAAGTTGTTTTGTTTTTTTACAAAAATGTGCATGTTTCCGATTTGGTACTAGTCTCTGTTAAAATATATATAGTAGGCATTTTCATAGTGACTGCCTAATAGTTATATTTATGTATACATACTATAAATATATGGAGCATGGGACCCACCAGGGATTCTGAATCAAATGAAAAAAATCACAATATATCTTTCACCCCACTCTTTTGAGGTGATATGGTAAAGAAGTAATTTTGGCAAGTATATATTAGGATAAATAGTATAGATACAATCTTGATGTTAAAAGGAGCTACCTTGACTTTGCAAACCTTGTGAGCGAAAGATGGCCAAATATGTTCAAATTAAATTGTAATTCCAAGAAGACGATGGAAAGGAAATGAGAAGGACTGAAGGAGGCCCTCAAAACTCACTTCATCGATTCCTTCCCAATTTTCCAGGATTAGCCGACTTCCTCTCTGAGTCTCGTATTGTAAGGTGCAGCCTTTGGGAGCCGGGACTCAAATCAATAGAGAAAAAGAAAAGTCTATAGTTTCCCCTTCCTCACCACCCTCTCAGTCTGGCTCTCTGCACCTGGTTAAAGCTGTTGATTCAAAGACTACTTCTGTGACTGACTGGAGGTTCATTAGGAGGATGTTGGAACATAATAGCCTTCATTCTGTGCTGGGAATGAAGAGACGGGGCCAAGTGTGGCGGCATACTGAAAGGGGGGTTTTCAAAGTGGAAGGCAATAGAACATATAGAAATAAAGATATTTTTTCAACCTGCTAAGCTAACATCTGTCCAGAGCTCAGCAAAATTTTATTTGGAGCGCTGTCCTTTCAAAATGTTTTCACATTTGAATTATTTGAAACATTTTTTATAATTTTTTAATCCTCCGGGGACATTCGATTTTAATTGTTTTCAAGCCAAACATGCAGTAGGGGCATGTTTTTTCTAAATGTTTTTTGTGTGTTTTGAAGGCATTTTGATCAGATCATGTCACAGGTTTCAATCAGTTAAATAACTGCAAATTTATATTGATTGGCAACAGTAACATAATTTGATCAAAAGGCCTTCTAAGGGTTAAAATTAAAAATAAAATAAAAAAACATTAAATGTTTAGTATTTTTGTGTAGGGCTGAAGTTGATTGATAGATTTTAGCAAAATAAATTATGAAAATAAAATTAAAAAATCCTAAATGTTTTTTGCCCTTTGAAAAATGAAGGACTTACAGTATATGTCTTGTTTGACTTTGGAGCATGATCAAAGAACTACCAGTGTATCGTGCACCTATGAAAGAATTGGACATAGAATTTTAGAAATATTTTAAATTAAAAAAAACCTCTTGGGGAAAATAATTTGTATAATGGAGTAACACAATAAAATTCATGACTATAATTACAGCAAACAATTATTGACAGGACACAAAAGGCAGCCATTGTCTTCTAGGGCTTCGTCAGACTTAATTTGATCCATGTTTTATACTAAACTAAGTTTTAACATCATTAAAACATCAATGTATCAACCTTCCTGACAGACTTCCACATAGGATTAGAACCCAGTACTGCCTTACAAGACAAGGACTAATGCTGTGCACCATGCTGTGGAAATATGCAATGTAATTGATATTTTTAGTGACAGAGCAGGAAGGGGCTAGAAATATGTTTGTCGTTTGCTGGAACTGGCATTCATTAATTGACATTTCACATGCTTTCTTCACGCAAAACGGGGACCGTCAAAGGCAAAATTATTTATTTACTTCCCACATTAAGAGGCTAAACGGAGAGAAAACCCCAGAAAATATATTCCAGAAAAAATATTTTTTCACTTTTTTTTTCTTGAGACAAATATTATTTATGTATTTTTAATATGTATATTCTTACTATGGTATATTATTTATTTGTTCACGGTTCTGTTAAAGAGAACAAGGAAATTGAATAAAATTACTATGGTATTAAAAGGGGTAGGATTAAATAAGCTCTGCTTCTTCCTACTCCTTTTCGGACGTGCTTCAATGAAACAACTGGAATTGTGTGATGCATTACATTGTATCGTATGCAGGGGCACCGCTAGGGATTTTGGGCCCCATGAAAATAATCTTTACAGGGCCCCCAACACAGTGTCATTATTTTTTCTGTATTATAACTTCATCATCATTAGGGGCCTCTCTGGGCCCCCCTCCATCATGGGCCCCTAGAATCCGTCTCCTTTACCCCCCCTTTTCGGCGCCCCTGATCGTATGCATGTTCGAAATAAACTGAAACTGAACTGAACTGTTGTAAGGGGAGACCCTATACCTGTACTATATTCTCATAGTCAGGGGAGACCTTATACCTGTACTATATTCCTACTGTGCCATACAAAGAAAGGTGTACAGATGATCAGACTGAGCAAGTTGGTTGAGTGTTTGTGAGCCGGTTAGTGCCAGCATAGAAGTGGAGGGTGTGGGTAAGGTGACCCAGCCTCTCAATAGGTGGCCCCCATAACAGAGTCCACTCATCAAAGAGACACAGTAACTGGAGGTCGATGGCCTGGAAATGTGTCATTTGCATCTGCTGTCCTTTAAACAAAATGTGTGTGTGTGTGTGTGATAGAGAGAGGTCTTGGATGGTGAAGAGGCTTTTACAAAAGCCCCCACATGCAGATGCCGAGTGACTGCACAGTTCATTGATGCGACTCCCATTAAAAATCCCTCATACCCTCAATAAAAAAGGACTTAACTGGCTCTGCCATCAGCTGGAAGCGTTCAGATCGGCTCGCCAGACAATCAATTTCCCCCAAGCGCGCGGAGCTTAGCGGGAGAAACGGGAGGCGGGGAGTAGGATGTTTCCATTATCACAGCCTGGGCTTGAGGGGGGGTGAGGTGCGGTAGAGCGGCGTGTAGAGAGGGTAGAGGGAGAGCTGCAAAGAAACTGGCTTTTCAGAAAGCCATTGACCGCCTGCCCTTAAAAATATCATATTGGATTAGCTTCATAGGGGCGGCCTTTTGATATTTTTTCTTCCTTTGGCCATAGAATTAAAAGGGAGCGCCGTGCATTACTTGAATTATAAATCATAGGCACTTGCTTTCCACTGCGCCCAAATTCCACACATATGTGGCTGCACTTCTCCTGCGCCAGCCCCCTGTCATTTTTAATTAAATCCTCCTTACGGGTGACATTTGGAGCCCTCATCCTCGCCTCCTCCGCCTCTCCACCGCTGGCCTAGATGGAGACATGAAAGGCAGAGACGGCCGTGGAGCCAGCGCCTCTCATCATGTCGTGCCCCAGAGGGAGGGCGCCCAGACACATGAGAGAGAAAGAGAGCGAGAGAGGCCAGCCAGGGGGAGTGGGGGCGAGTAGATGCAACTGACCCCGGACACCCTCCGCCAGGGGCTACCCTCCCCGTCGTTACCGTTCCTTCATCACTGTGAAGGTCCTAATGGGAGAGTCGGCCAACTAAGAGAAGAGGGAAGAGAGGATCGCCAGTCCAGTGATGAGTAACGCTGACAGGGTTGCCCCCACCCCCACCACAACCACCAGCTGCCCCCTCACTGGACCAGACAGCAATTACTCTGCCACATGTCAGCTCAGGGAGAACTTTTGAATCCTGCATCTGACAGTTGGCGATTTCCCAAAATATCATCTTATCAGGTTTATCTTACTTAATTATAAGCCACACCCACTCAATTTTAGAAGAAAATATTCAACATACAGTGCAGGCCAAAAGTTTGGACACACCTTCTCATTCAATGCGTTTTCTTTATTTTCATGACTATTTACATTGTAGATTGTCACTGAAGGGCATGTGAAGTGAAAACCGTTTCAGCTGATTACATCTTAAAGCTCATCGAGAGAGTGCCAAGAGTGTGCAAAACAGTAATCAGAGCAAAGGGTGGCTATTTTGAAGAAACTAGAATACAAAACAAGTTTTCAGTTAGTTCACCTTTTTTTGTTAAGTACATAACTCCACATGTGTTCATTCATAGTTTTGATGCCTTCAGTGACAATCTACAATGTAAATAGTCATGAAAATAAAGAAAACCCATTGAATGAGAAGGTGTGTCCAAACTTTTGGCCTGTACTGTGTATTAGCCGCAAAAATATATGTTGCGAAATTAGTTGTTCACACAGAAATATTTTGGAAATATTTATTTACATACCTTAGCTGTTTTCAAACAGTGCCACCCAGCAGTAAAATGGCTGATCAAACAAAACAGAAGTCATAGTCATGGACCCACTAGCTGCAGAAGCTAGCTCTCCAATCGTCTAAACAGACTCAATAACTCCAGCTGACGTTTTAGTGAATTTACTGAGGAATTCGTAAAACTGAAACTATACAAACAGAATGCCGCTTTAAGTTAGTAATACAAACACAGACACATGTAAACGTGTTAGCATATTAGCTCATCCTATCGATGCCAGCTTCACTATACTACGATAGCACATACAAATATGCATCAAAACACTCCCACTGACATCACACATGAGACAGTTCAGTAAGTATGAATAGTTTGAATTATATTGTAAAACTTACAAGCGTTGCTCGGAGTGAGTAATGAAGAATCTATTAGAGTAGAAACGCTATGGACGACTAGAAGGCGGAACAGCACTTGTGCTTCCGGTTGAAAGCTGTAAACAGAAGGGCACTGCAGTCAGCAAACTCGTCCAAAAGATGGCTCCTTAGCACAAAGGCTATGGAAACACCTTTATAAGTGTGTTTGTCTGTTATGTTTTGTTTTTAAACTATTTGTATTATGGCCGTCAGCGAAGAACAATCTATAAATTAGCCGCACCGTTTTATAAGTCGCAGGGTTCGAAGCATAGGAAAAAAGCAGCTGCTTATAGTCCGGAGTTTTTTGTATGTGTGGTGATTTGGGGTGAACTCTTGGTGCCCCCCCAGGTTTTTAATTCAAATATCTTTAATTAGTGCTGCAGCCAGTTATATAACCTTCATTTGGATAATAGCTATTTCAGGTGTGTGTGTGCGTGTAGTGAAATCAGAATTGGAAAGAACAGCTTAATCCGAGTTAAATCCATTTAATCAACTGCTCTAAAAGTCCGGATTTGTTTTTCCGAATGTGTCCTTATCTTACACACACACACACACACACACACACACACATGAAAACACTAACACACACACTCATGGAGGGAAGGGAGATGGAGCACACATGCAGCAGTAACCTCCTGTGACACCAGCCGGGAGGCCTGGCGTGCCAATCAGCCAGGTGTAGATGAGAGACGTTCCCAGAAGGCCTGATATCCGCGGTTCATGCCATGTCAGGCCAGGTTCAAACCTCCTCCAGATTGATGGACAGAGACAATCTCACGGCCTTGGGACATAGCATGGGGGGTTCACCTGGGGATTCTCCTAATAGCCCTATTCCTCTGCAGACAGTATAGACGGGTGTTTGCTTTGAACTGAGTGAGGGGATTTAAAGCTCATGATGGCTCCTAGTAGTTTGTGTTTTGGGGACATCTTCATCACGATGCATGTTATTCGAATTTGAAGGAATTATCCTAAATATGTCTGTCCGATGCATTGTTGCGGGTTGTAGCAATACAACTATACATACAGCAAAATTAATCAGTATTGGTATCGGCCAATCTGAAGCCTGGTGTATACTCTCGCGTCACGTATATTGCGTAGGCAGCGACGCAGGACGCAGAGCTGTCATTGGTCAGTTTTTGCCATGAAGGTTCCGTGAACACAGACGAGCAGACTTTGTGTTGGAAATACACACATTTTTGTATGAATCACTGTTGTATAAAACAACAGTGATTAAACATTTGCATGAAAATGGGTGATGTGTACATCGGTGCATCAGCTAATATGCTAACTCGCAATCTAATATTATTTATTGATACTGTCTTCCATTTAACATCAGCATAGCCACCAAAGAGACATAATATTTTTAATCTGTGCCAATATTACAGCGGACATCAGGTACAGCAGAGCTAAGATGTTGACTTGTAAGGAGCCGCGGATGCCTTGTTTTGGTGTGACGTCATAGGTCAACTGTAAAAGTAATACAGTAATCCGCGCTAAAAGATAATAAGCGCCCCCCAGTGTACGGGAGGCACACGGTGTATGACAAATAGTCGCATTAGAGCGTGTGCATGGATTTGAGATATCAGACTAATTTAGTGGATGGAAACAGAATCAGAATCAGAAGCACTTTATTAATCCCCGAAGGGAAATTTAAATTTTCAGCACAATCCCATTCAAGATCAAACAAACATTACAGGGAGACAGAAAAAGGATCGCTGATGGATCTGCCAAATTCCGGCGCCCCTCACAAAAAAAGGTGAGAAACAGGTCAACTTTGGGGGGGTAAAAAAATATTCAGTCAAAGGCTGGACTCCAGGGAGGGGGTCCAGACTGAGGCCAAGGAAAAAAAACTCATAGCCATCGCTGTCATGATCTGTGGTCCGGATCATGTTTTGTGTTTTCTGTTAATTTTGGACTCCTTTAGTTCCTGTTTGTGCACCTCTGAGTTGTTACCATAGCTACTTATTATTTTCACCTGCCTCTTGTGTTCGGGACGCTCACCTGTTGCTCATCAGAGACACTATTTAAGCCTGCCTTTGCCGGTCACTCGTCCTGGCTTCTTTGTTTGCTTCACGCTATTGTCACGTAAGATTTGTTTGTTCATGCCACACATAGTAAGTTTTCGAGTTCTTGATTCCAATGCTAAGTTTTGCTTGCCTCCTAGCCCATGCTAAGCACTTAGCTTCAAGTGCGATCGACACCTTGTCCTGTCGGGTTGTTTTCTGTTTTGTACCTCTTTGAGTCTTGTTTCAAGATTAAATCATGTTCCTACCTGCAAGTCCTGTCCGGAGTCGTCCGTTTGCATCCCGGGAGAAGGAACCGCGCAGTAAGCCGCAACCAAACCGTGACAATAGCACACATAAACAAGTTACATAGAATCAACAAAACTTGCAACAGAGGGGAGGGAGTGAGAGATACGGAGGCCGGCTGCTGCTGTATAAGCGCTACTCAGCCATCCATCGCCCCTCAGGGGAATCAAGCTAAGGTGAGGGCGTGGAGTGGATGGGGGTCGGGGGGGGGGGTTCATATGCCCATTGTCCAGGGTGTAGTGTTGGACCAAGAGCCATTCTGCAGGCAGTACAAGCAAAGTTCAACTCCCAGGTGTCATTGTTTTCTTGAACCAAAGTTTAGTCTGCAACCGGACATGACGTCACATGCAACAAAAAAGGTATCGAAATACGGCACCGTTCGGTTGTACCGACGAAATTCAGTCGGTGTCTATAGAAGTACCGAATTCGGTACCCAACCATACTCATGGATGGTCTGTATCGGAATCGGCAGCATAAAACCCTGATAGGAACATCCTGACAGGCCCGAAGCGTGTGTACCTGGCTTGCCTCAGGTCTCGCTATTTTCCTTTGGCAAAAGCAGGTAGTAACTAACGAATGCATTGAAACCGCGCTGATTTTGGAGCTTAAAACCAACAGCCCCAAACTGTTGGTAATATGCAGTGGGAAAAGCTAAAGCAGAAGCCTGGAGGTGAGAGGCGGTGAAGGGTTTAAGCAGAATTGGGGGGAAAGAGAACAAATCTGCATGTACTTGACCTTTTAGCACTGACTGAACTACACTACCTCATTGTCATTATTCCAGAAGGGAAGCAGAGGTCGTGAAGTATTGTTCATCGTAAAAAAAAAAAAAAGTGATTGACAGCTATCCATGGCCGCACTCTTTCTGGATGCCTGCTTATGCCATCTCATTGTGGGGATTTTCTTCGCATAAGCATTTGATATGTCCGTCACTCTTTTCTCACATGGCACAATTGTGAGCATCAAAAGGCGGGGCGGCCATGTGAGGCCCGACCTCGTGCACGGTTCAGCCTCTCGTGTCATCTTGACGTCTCAGTGCTGGCACACGGAGGATCATTTCCGGCTGCTGGCGACCCACCGAGCTTTGCCTTCGCTCTGCCCTCTTGCCTTCTGCTGCGAGCGCAGGGGGTGAGGCAATCTCCCCGCTACGGGAGGTGAGCTGAAGGAATAGGGGAGCTGCTGTAGTTGCGCTCACAGCGGGAATTGGATTGGAAAAAAGCGCTTCCTGGTTCCAAAGCGAGCTGGCATTTGGGCGACCCTGCAGGTGCAAGGCATCAACACCCTCTGTCTTTGCCTGCCAGGGAGTGTGTGTGTGTGTGTGTGGGGGGGGGGGGGGGGGGGGGGTACAGAGTGTCCCCAGTCCTTTGGCCTCTCACAGGAAGCGATGTTGATCCCACAGTCTCACAGAAAGCGGCATTCAAGATGTGCCACAAAATAAAACACTGGTTTAAAGGCCTACTGAAACCCACTACTACCGACCACGCAGTCTGATAGTTTTTATATCAATGATGAAATCTTAACATTGCAACACATGCCAATACGGCCGGGTTAGTTTACTAAAGTGCAATTTTAAATTTTGCGCGAAATATTCTGCTGAAAACGTCTCGGTATGATGACATCAGCGCGGATTGTAGAGGACATTATGGGACAGCATGGTGGCCAGCTATTAAGTCGTCTGTTCTCATCGCAAATTTCCACAGTATTCTGGACATCTGTGTTGGTGAATCTTTTGCAATTTGTTCAATGAACAATGGAGACAGCAAAGAAGAAAGCTGTAGGTGGGAAGCGGTGTATTGCGGCAGGTGTTGTGCCGGATAACGCACCCCCGCCGTAGAATGCACCCCCTGACTGTTGTGCCGGATAACACAGCCGGTGGTTCATTGTTTACATTCCCAAAAGATGACAGTCAAGCTTTACTATTGGCCTGTGGAGAACTGGGACAACAGAGACTCTTACCAGGAGGACTTTGAGTTGGATACGCAGACGCGGTACCGTGAGTACGCATGCAGCTGCGGCTTCCAAACATTTGATCGCTTGCCCGTACGTGCGTGCCGCTATGTGCATGTCACGTACGTAACTTTGGGGAAATATATGTGCTGTATGAACTTTGGGGAGGTGAACGGTACTTTGGGCTGTGGGATTGAGTGTGTTGTGCAGGTGTTTGAGTTGTATTGAGGGTTATATGGACGGGAGGGGGGAGGTGTTTGTTATGCGGGATTAATTTGTGGCATATTAAATATAAGCCTGATTGTGTTGTGGCTAATAGAGTATATATATGTCTTGTGTTTATTTACTGTTTTAGTCATTCCCAGCCGAATATCAGGTCCCACCCGCTTCTCACAGCATCTTCCCTATCTGAATCGCTCCCACTGCCCTCTAGTCCTTCACTCTCACTTTCCTCATCCACAAATCTTTCATCCTCGCTCAAATTAATGGGGAAATCGTCGCTTTCTCGGTCCGAATCGCTCTCGCTGCTGGTGGCCATGATTGTAAACAATGTGTGTATGTGAGGAGCTCCACAACCTGTGACGTCACGCTACTCGTCTGCTACTTCCGGTACAGGCAAGGCTTTTTTATCAGTGACCAAAAGTTGCATACTTTATCGTCGATGTTCTCTACTAAATCCTTTCAGCAAAAATATGGCAATATCGCAAAATGATCAAGTATGACACATAGAATGGACCTGCTATCCCCGTTTAAGTAAGAAAATCGCATTTCAGTAGGCTTTTAAATGCGACATGAACAGCTTGAGACTGTGCTGTGCTGTCCACTACATATTTATTCATCAAACTTCAAATATACGGCATGATCGACTTCCCCCTGCAGGTCTTTTTAATTAAAAGTACCGAGCAGCATGTCTGTTTTGTTGTTCAGGCCGCACGTCTTTATTTCCACTTCAGTAAATGGCTCCATGCATTTAACCTCCCAGCCTTGATTGAAACGCACAGATGGTAAATATCGATCGATATGTTGTTGCAGGAGGTCTGCCTGTAAAGAAGGCCATTGTGGGGGGAGAGCGGATGAGACGTGGCTGTATACTGTAGGTCACTGGTGTCAAACTCAAGGCCCGGGGGCCAGATCTGGCCCGCGACATCATTTATCCGTCCCGCAAACACCTGGAAATGATATATCAATAAAGTACTTAATATTTTCTCACTTAAATGTAATTGATTTTTTTTCATTTTGACAGAAAAAATATATGTACTGCTTGAAATTGCATACTTTAATAGTATCTAATATTGCAACAAATATTACAGTATATTATCATACTTTCCAAACATGTTTTAGTCTAAATAAAAATACTTAACTTTACAGCAAACTACACATCAAATTAATAAAAATTACAATACATTTGACATTGTTCTAAACTACTACTGTTTTTTGCGTTAAAATTCTGTCGACTGAGCTGCCAATTTTTGACTGTAAAATCTATAGTTGTTGTTTTTAACGGTGTATTACTGTGAATGGGAAGATGCCGCATTTGTTTTTACGGTAGAAAAACTGGCAGCTAAGTTGCCAGAATAAAAAAAATAACTTGTACTGTTTTTACATTAACAATATAATGTTGTAAAAACCAATGTAAATGTAACACAACACACAGACGTTCACTTTTGCGGAAACAATCCATAGAGAATCTTTTTAAAAAACGATTTAAAATAAGTCTAATCCAGTGTGTTTCAACCTTTTTCAAGCCAAGGCACATTTATTTGTATTTAAAAAATCCCACTACAGAAAATGTTAACAAACGCAGTAGCGTATATTGACCAAATATGACCAAATATGACACAATAGCACCACTAATGCACACCTAATTCTCAAAGTAGGCCTACACAGCAATTAGCTACCTGCTGCCACCTACTGATATGGAGGGGTATTACATGGTCACTCTGCCGATTGCGAGACAGCACAGACTTTCAACAACGGCACATTTCTTGCGGATTATAATTATTGGTTTGCAAAAAAATATTTTTTAGGCCAATTAGGTGAAATTGTATATTTTCCCACGGCAACTTGACAATATCTCACGGCACACTGGTTGAAAAACACTAGTCTAATCAACCAAAAATGTCCTGGGTGTCACCGACTCTCTGTTGAAGAAATCTGCGCCAGATGGATTTATTTTGCTCACTTAACTTCTTAAGGCTCAAGCTGTTTGTTTACATCCATCCATCCATTTTCTACCGCTTATTCCCTTCGGGGTCGCGGGGGCGCTGGAGCCTATCTCAGCTACAATCGGGCGGAAGGCGGCGTACACCCTGGACAAGTCGCCACCTCATCGCAGGGCCGCTGTTTGTTTACATGTTTTTTTTTATTTCTCATTGCTATTTGGGCTTATTGGACCCGAATTAGAATAAAAACTAAAAATCATCTTTTAATATGATGTACTTAGTCCATAAGTGCACAAACGTGTACTTCATGTGCAGTGATTTATTTTTACCCTTTTTTTTTCCAAATTCCATTGTTTGTTATACTCGTCTGACACCACCAGATAGCAGTATAAGTTTCCATATGTCGGCATAAGACCCCAATTCAGTAGTGTACACAATTTTGGAAATAAGAGCTAAAAGGTGCTGTCCACGCATGTGGCCACTAAGGCCTTTAGATGTTAAGATACGCAATCCTCTCTGCGCATGAAGTTTAGTAGATCGGCTTTGCGTGCGCTATCAAGTTTTGCACGTGTTTTAATACGCGCAAACCTTTAGTGGATCATGCGTTTGCTCAAGCCTGACTCAAACCCACTCCAACTTGTATTTGTAGCCCGCATCAAAGTGGCAGCTCTTCCTCTGGTCCGATTTGTTATAAAAGAAAAAAGAAAATCCGAAATAGCAGCGATAAAGTGCTCGTTAAAGGTCAAAAATCCTCTGCGCTTCTCTACTCCCCCTCCACCTCCTTCTCCTCCTCTTCCTCGCCGGCATGTGTACTGCAGTGGAGTGCCTTGTTGTCTGTGCAGTGTTAAATATTAATTGGGAATCAGTGAACGACTTGTCTCTTAAATGATAGAACAGAAGGGCCCGGGCTTGCCTGAGGCAGCCTGCAGGCGCCTTTCTTCTTCCATTTACCTGCAGGCCTGTGCAGCAGCACTTCCTGGGCTCTGACAGGCCGGCCCATGCCGCCTCCAGCCCCCCACTCCTCTTTTTTTCTCTGTTCCGCTTTCTTTCCTATTTTTGTGCGTGCTTACAATGGCTATCTGGGGTCTTACTGCAGACCCGTGTGTGTTGGTGTTGTGCTCTCGGCACTACATGGACTTTTTGGCTGTTCTCACGTGGTTTAACATCACCTCCTCGCTCTTTGTTCCTCTCCATCCGCCCCGTCACCTGCAGAGGTGTGGCGAGACAGACTAGAGGCCAGCGTCGACTTGTGCACGGTCCTTAAGGATGAAAGGCTCCAAAGAATCTTTGAAAATCGCATCACTCTGACCTGTTGCCGACTCTTTATCAGCTCGGCACAGCTCCTCGCCGGGTTCGGAGAGGTTATATCAAGAAGTGGCAGGGCTGAATGTTAATGGGGAAGCATAGAGAAGCAGGCGAGGGATAGTAAAGGGGCGGGGTTTCGACTTGGATGCCACAGGAATGAGTTCACAGGCTCATGAGCACAGGCCTAATCGCACACGACAATATCGGCTGGTGTGCCAGTCGCTACGCATAACCACCCTGCTGCTCGTGCTGACTCGGGGTATTTGCTGATAAAGCCTCTGCTTTCCAGACCATGCAGTGCACAATGAGGGTGGCCCAGGCAGGCCCCCCGGGAGGGGGACCACATCTATAACCCTAATTATTCAACAGCGCACTTTTGGGTGCATGACAGGGTTTTTTTTTTTCAACATTCATTAACTGTTCTGTTATCAGAAATGAAAAGAGCTTCCCACAACTTGCAAGCTCACTCAGCCGAGAATCTTCTATATCTTTGCCGTTATTAACACTGCGGGAATCAGACGTAACAAAATACACCTGAGTGCCAATGCAATCCAATCCAATATGATGTGCCGTAGCAAAATCCAACTTTAAAAAGAAATCATGTTTACAGAGATAATTAGGTTTTTTTCTGTTGTTGTATTTTGCAGTGGAACATGTTTCAGTCAAATGAACAGGCATGTGATTTGAACATAATGAAAAAGACTGAAAATAATTATTTTATATGAATCACTATGTCGGGCTTCACGGTGGCAGAGGGGTTAGTGCATCTGCCTCACAATACGAAGGTCCTGAGTGGTCTTGGGTTCAATCCCGGGCTCGGGATCTTTCTGTGTGGAGTTTGCATGTCCTCCCCGTGACTGCGTGGGTTCCCTCCGGGTACTCCGGCTTCCTCCCACTTCCAAAGACATGCACCTGGGGATAAGTTGATTGGCAACACTAAATTGGCCCTAGTGTGTGGATGTGAGTGTGAATGTTGTCTGTCTATCTGTGTTGGCCCTGCGATGAGGTGGCGACTTGTCCAGGGTGTACCCCGCCTTCCGCCCGATTGTAGCTGAGATAGGCTCCAGCGCCCCCCGCAACCCCAGAGGGAATAAGCGGTAGAAAATGGATGGATGGATGGAATCACTATGTCTGTTTCAGTCAGTTATTTAGTCACTACAGTAATTACAACTTGTGGTCACATCCACAGGAACCACATGGGTTAGCCTACTCTATACAGCAGTGGTTCTCAACCTTTTTTCAGTGATGTACCCCCTGTGAACATTTTTTTAATTCAAGTACCCCCTAATCAGAGGAAAGCATTTTTGGTTGAAAAAAAGAGATAAAGAAGTAAAATACAGCACTATGTCATCAGTTTCTGATTTATTAAATTGTATAACAGTGCTAAATATTGCTCATTTGTAGTGGTTTTTCTTGAACTATTTGGAAAAAAATATATAAAAATAACTAAAAACTTGTTGAAAAATAAACAAGTGATTCAATTACAAATAAAGATTTCTACACATAGAAGTAATCATCAACTTAAAGTGCCCTCTTTTGGGATTGTAATAGAGATCCATCTGGATTCATGAACTTAATTCTAAACATTTATTTTGTTGAAGTATTATTCAATAAATATATTTATAAAGGATTTTTGAATTGTTGCTATTTTTAGAATATTTAAAAAAAATCTCACGTACCCCTTGGCATACCTTCAAGTACCCCCAGGGGTATGCGTACCCCCATTTGAGAACCACTGCTATACAGTATTTACAATCTTACTACTGTTCAGCCACAGGCAGTTCATCTAGTTATTTACATTATTTACACATTACTTTGTTTCAGTCACTATGTTATTTAGTCACTACAGTAATTACAACTTGTGGTCACATCCACAGGAACCACATGGGTTAGCCTACTCTATACAGTATTTACAACCTTACTGGTGTTCACTTCACAGCCACAGGCAGTTATGGTGTGTGTATAAGGTAAGAGATATAATCTGGCGTTTTGTTTCGCAATATTATGCAAAAGCAACTTTTTTTACCTTTTGATCTGTATTTGGGATCTGCATAAGTCCTGAAAACTTGCACGCGTCTGCCTTTGTAGTCCGTAGTCGATAAAGTTCTTCTTTTTCTCTATCTCCTTCTTATGTGATATCCTCCGCTGTTCCCATTTCTAATATAAAGTAGTGTAAAGTTCTTACTTATATCTGTCAGTAAACTCGCCATGAAAGTGCTAAAACATAATTTTTAGTAGTGAGTTTACATTATTCACCCAAGGAACTTTAGTTATTAGAGAGTTCCGGTCGGACGTTTTTTTCACGAAACACATTTCCGGCGTTGTTTTTGCACGAGTGAGCCACGGATGAGGAGATGCTGCTTCGTTATTGATTTAAGTAAATTCTGAATGTCATTAAAACAGTTAGCTCCATCTTTTGACACTTCTGCCACTGCCGTCCTTGCACACTACACCGCTACAACAAAGATGACGGGGAGAAGACGCTGCCGAAGGTGAGCCACGTAAATAAGACCGCCCACAAAACGGCGCATCCTGAAGAGACTGTCAGAAAGCAGCTTGAAGATGATCTGTAAAACCTAATCTATGCAACATTTTGACCAAAGAACCACGGTTTCATGTTATGTAGAACACAAGGAAGTCTTTTACATTTAGAAATAATAATAATATGACCCCTTTAATGCGCCTTATAATCCGGGGCGCCTTTTGTATGAAAATAGACCTGACTAGACCCGCTCATCGGCAGTGCGCCTTTTAATCCGGTTCGGTTCGGAAAATACAGTATTCACTTGCCAAGATGAAATGAAAAAATAACTTAATCAGACCTTTTACGTTTTCTCAAATTAAGTAGAATACCTCATTTTACAAGCTTAATTGGTTTTGTGACGGCACTCTTAACTCAAAACACTCCCATTGAAAATGAATTAAAATCAGTTTAATTGATGCTTGTGTAATTTTCACTTTGGCATTGTTAACGCGAGTATCTTTATTTATTTATAAGTCAGAAAAGAGGATAATCACCATAGGTCCTCTTTAAGCATACTTGCCAACCTTGAGACCTCCGAATTCGGGAGATGGGTGGGGGGAGGGGGCTGTGGGGGGGGGGGGGGGGTGCATATTGTAGCCCGGAAGAGTTAGGGCTGCAAGGGATTCTGGGTATTTGTTCTGTTGTGTTTATGTTGTGTTACGGTGCGGATGTTCTCCCGAAATGTGTTTGTCATTCTTGTTTGGTGTGGGTTCACAGTGTGGCGCATATTTGTAACAGTGTTAAAGTTGTTTATACGGCCACCCTCAGTGTGACCTGTATGGCTGTTGATCAAGTATGTCTTGCAGTCACTTACGTGTGTCTGTAGAAGCATCAAACAACGTGTGACTGGACCAACACGCTATTTGTATGGAGAAAAAGCGGACGCGACGACAGGTTGTAGAGGACGCTAAAGGCAGTGCCATCACGCCACGCCCTAAATATTGTTGGCCGGGTGAAAATACGGAGAAATTCGGGAGAATGGTTGCCCCGGGAGATTTTCGGGAGGGGCACTGAAATTCGGGAGTCTCCCGGAAAAATTGGGAGGGTTGGCAAGTAAGTCTTTAAGGCAGTGGTTCTTAACTTGGGTTCGATCAAACCCTAGGGGTTCGGTGAGTCGGCCTCAGGGGTTCGGCGGTTCATCGTGTAAATACAAACTTCTCCCTATCGGCGTATTACGGATACGGCAATAGCTGACTGATTTGCAGGTGTGTAATTTCTTGTGAGTTTATGCACTGTGTTGGTTTTGTTCTTTGAACAAGGTGATGTTCATGCACAGTTCATTGTGTGCACCAGTAAAAAAAACATGGTAACACTTTAGTATGGGGAACATATTAATTAGTTTCTTATTAACATGCAAATTAGTAACATATTGGCTCTTAACTAGTCATTATTAAGTACTTATTAATGCCTTATTATAACCCTAACCCTGACCCTAACCCATACTTGCCAACCCTCCCGATTTTCCCGGGAGACTCCCGAATTTCAGTGCCCCTCCCGTAAATCTCCAGGGGCAACCATTATCCCGAAATTCTCCCGATTTTCACCCGGACAACAATATTGGGGGCGTGCCTTAAAGGCACTGTCTTTAGCGTCCTCTACAACCTGTCTTCACGTCCGCTGTTCCTCCAAACAAACAGCGTACCGGCCTAATAACACAATATTTGCGGCTTTTACACACACTTAAGTGAATGCAAGGCATACTTGATCAACAGTCATACAGGTCACACTGAGGGTGGCCGTATAAACAGCTTTAACACTGTTACAAATATGCGCCACACTGTGAACCCACACCAAACAAGAATGACAAACACATTTCGGGAGAACATCTGCACCGTAACACAACATAAACACAACAGAACAAATACCCAGAACCCCTTGCAGCACTAACTCTTCCAGGACACTACAATATACACCCCCTGCTACCACCAACCCCCCCACTCCCACACCTCTCGAATTCAGAGGTCTCAAGGTTGGCAAGTATGCCCTAACCCTAACCAAATAACTCTAAATTAAGTCTTTATTACTTAGGATATGTTCCCCTAGTGTCCAAATAACTCCAAATTAAGTCTTTGTTACTCAGAATATGTTCCCCATACTCAAGTGTTACCAAAAACATATAACTTTTTTTTTTTTACTAAAGAAGGGTTCGGTGAATGCGCATATGAAACTGGTGGGGTTCGGTACCTCCAACAAGGTTAAGAACCACTGCTTTAAGGTGAACACAATGCTCCAGTTTCTTTGTTTATTTGGGTGTCCCACTGAAGGCCTGAATGGGTGCTGTTGGCCGGCATTCCACAGAGTTTCACACAGCGTTGCTTTCAGTGGACACTGGGCAGGAACATCATGGTTAACCCATGCAGCTTCTTCGTTTGCATGCATTGTGACAAAAGATGAGAAGATGGCAAAATATCCTCCGCGGTTGGGAATTTCTTAAACTACCTTGCTCATTTTACATTTAGCTTTAGTTAGTGCTTTTCTTTTCATTCCCCTGAGAGAGGCGGCAGGTCGAGCTCTGCGGTGTCACCCGTGTCAAGTCGGGGCCGGAATGCAGGACGAGTTCTTTCCCACGCTGTTACCTTTCTTCTGCCGGAGACACAAGGCCCTGGGCCGGCTAATGCAGCCGGAGCGCGGACAAATGGAAAGTGACACTTGTGTGTGTAGAATGGTATTTGCGGTGACGCTTTGACTACAGATAATAAAGTGTTCACCCTGGGGTGATTGCGCCCGGCAAGCACCCTGGATGAAACTCACTTACTCCGAGAGGGAGATGGAAAAGACAGAGGAAGGGGGAGGGAGCCTGGAGGGAGTGTGAAGCGGCGAAGAGCTAGATTGATAGAGGGAGGCTCTGGCGAGAGGAAAGGAATATAAAAAAACAGAGAGAAAAGCATCAAGAGACATGAAGACTTGTCCACAGTTTGTAACGTCAAAGCTTAAAGGGTCAGAGATTTTGCCCTCTTCAAAATCCAACTTCTTTTTGTGATTTTTACCAATAATGTGCCTTCAAAGAAAATGTGTGTGTGGGCAGAGGAGAGTCCTTCAGGATCAATCCATTCGCAGTCGTTTCCCCGACAGCCCATAAAAGGCCGGCCGGCCCGGAAGGTGCATGAGGTTGCCACATCAACGCAGCTAATTAATTTTCATGGCTGAATCCCGTGACATCTGGCTTCGGAGATAAATTGTACACATGAAAATGTAAACACGGCCACAACCTGCTGCTTTCACTCGTCCTCAGAGGGAACCTGTTGGAGCTAATGAGCTCGCTAAGATCGACTTTATGGACACATGTAAATGGTCTTTATTTATATGGCGCTTTACTTTACATCGGGGATGTCAAACATGCGGCAAACAGGTTCAATCCGGCCCGCGAGATGAGTTTGCTAAGTGAAAAATTGAGCTGCATTTTTAAATCAAAGAAACTGCTGTTCCAAAAAGTGTCCATTGGGTGTAGCTATAGCAATTCTGTGAGGCAAGCAAATAGTTTATACCAGGGCGAGCAAGTGTACCAAGTAAGAGGTACACGGTAAAGCGGGGCTGCGACTCCTCTCCCTCGACCCAATGTAAAACAAACAGGAGTAAAATAAACAATTGGTAACCCCACTTAAAATGCTGCATGAGACACTGCACAATTGATATAGTTCTGTGAAAATGATTTTCTTCTGTGCAAATTTAAAGAAAGTCGACAATGGAAATGACAAATGAGGTAGTTGATACATAGAAGTGTTTTTATTCATGCTTCATTTAGTTTTTGTTCAATCCTAGAGGCGCTGTGACTTAAAAGTGTAATTGCTTTGTAGAAACACTTAGATGAAGTTCATTGTGTTCTTCATGGTGTTTTTGAAACTGCATCAACTTTTTTCCTCTGAATTTTTTACTAACTTGAAGTGTTTTGTCAAGAGAATTATTTGTGATATGTACATTTTCAGAATGTCGTTCTATTTTGGGCCAAAGTAAAACAAAGAAAACAATCTGAAGCTGTCGCAGTTGTATTATTAAGTTATCATGCCATTATTTTACCCATTCGGCCCATTTTGGAATAGACTTTCCTCCATGCGGCCCCTGAGCTAAATTGAGTTTGACACCCCTGCTTTACATGGAATGATACCTAAAGCGCTTTACATTATACATCACATTCACCCATTCACGCATTCAAACACTGATGGCGGAATATATTTGGACGCCTGGCCAACAAGTGAAAATTAGGGATGTCCGATAATGGCTTTTTGTCGATATCCGATATTCCGATATTGTCCGACTCTTTAATTACCGATACCGATATCAACCGATACCGATATCAACCGATATATGCAGTCGTGGAATTAACACATTATTATGCCTAAATTGGACAACCAGGTATGGTGAAGATAAGGTCCTTTTTTTTTAAAATTAATCAAATAAAATAAGATAAATAAATTAAAAACATTTTCTTGAATAAAAAAGAAAGTAAAACAATATAAAAACAGTTACATAGAAACTAGTAATTAATGAAAATTAGTCAAATTAACTGTTAAAGGTTAGTACTATTAGTGGACCAGCAGCACGCACAATCATGTGTGCTTACGGACTGTATCCCTTGCAGACTGTATTGATATATATTGATATATAATGTAGGAACCAGAATATTAATAACTGAAAGAAACAACCCTTTTGTGTGAATTAGTGTAAATGGGGGAGGGAGGTTTTTTGAGTTGGTGTACTAATTGTAAGTGTATCTTGTGTTTTTTATGTTGATTTAATTTAAAAAAATAAAAATAAAAATAAAAATGATACCGATAAAAAAAACGATACCAATATTTTCCGATATTACATTTTAAAGCATTTATCGGCCGATAATATCGGCAGGCCGATATTATCGGACATCTCTAGTGAAAATGAAATGAAACATGAGGTTGCATGGAAAGTTTTTACTTTACTCTAATCTAAGCATTCTTAGATTCTTCTTGCTTGGGACACTTAAAGGGTCATATCATGATTTTCCCCCCCCACATTTAAAACACCTTGTGGTCTACATAACATGTAATGGTGGTTCCTTGGTGACAAATGTGCATAGATATTGTTTTATAGACCTATTTTCAAGCCATTTTCAAGTTTTCTGGATGCAAGTAAGCTAAAATGTTTGCACTTGCAAGATTATGTTTTGGCACTGTATTAGAATTGCACAACAATGAATACATCTAAATGGTTGAAAGTTTTAGTCATCTTCAGTAAGCACGAGATGGCCCAAACACATAAGGACAGTGTTGTTGCATGGCAGAGCTAGCAGGCAACTTGCAAACAGGGAGACGTTGCACAGATGATAGCAGTGTAAACAAACTTGCACAGCACTACAGAGTTGACCTGAAAACAGAGGAGGTTCTGGTGGAAATAAACTTTCTTGCCTTGAAAACAGGGACTGGATGTCCACCCAAATGTATGTTGTCTGTGCACAACCTCTTTGATTCAGAATTTTTGCACTTGCAAGATTTTTTTTTGTTTACAACTTGTTACTCTATTAGAATTACACAGTAAATACTGAAGGAATTAAAATGGTTGAAAAGCAATATTGTTAGTTTCCTGTTAGTACTACAATGATAATTTAAGGCATTTAGACCACAGGTGTCAAATTCAAGGCCTGCAGGTAAGTAGGGATGGTGATATGGACTATCACAATAACCTGCCATTTATGGTGAAAACGTTAAAAGTGAAGATAAAAAAACACACATAGAACTCCACCTTCTTGACTATGAGTCTGTTAGTGCATCCAGTCTTCAGAGTCCCCAAAACACAACTCTAAAATAACACTAAGGCTATTAAACTGCATCAATTAAGTTTAAGTAGCACACCTATACTGCAAAGCTGTAGTAGTGTGATTTGCTTACCATACGGTATGGAAGTTATTTATCTGTCAGCAATATTATAAACAGTATTGTAAGGAGTTTTATGTTACAAATCAATCAGATAGTGTTATGATGCAATTTCGGTGTTTGCTCGGTGTCCTTATGGTTAGAGTGTCCGCCCTGAGACTGAAAGGTTGTGAGTTCAAACCAAAGTCTTTGGTATATCATACCAAAGACTATACAATTGGGACCCATTACCTCCCTGCTTGGCACTCAGCATCAAGGGTTGGAATTAGGGGTTAAATCACCAAATGATTCCAGAGCGCGGCCACTACTGCTGCTCACTGCTCCCCTCACCTCCCAGGGGGTGAACATGAGGATGGGTCAAATGCAGAGGATAATTTCACCACACCTAGTGTGTGTGTGACTATCGTTGGGACTTTAACTTTAACTCTCCCGCACTCCGGTCGCATAATGGCGAATAATGATGACGCCTATCATAAGCGTCATCATTATTCACCGAAATAGACGGTTACATAATAAATTAGCTGACAAATTAGCAGAAACAGGCGAAAATAATGTTTTAGGAACTCAAGTCAATCAATGTTCCACCACTGATCGTCAACATGCTCTTCAGAGCCGACATCGAGGCAAATGTGCCCAAAACTGCGGGAGACATCTTCTTTCATAATCTTCTCCGCGGTTCAGAAAATGTTGACTTTGATTGCCCAGAATCCTTGAAATTGCCACAAATGCGCCTGTCCCGAGACAACTAGAATTGAAACATGTCTACTTCCGAGTTTAATTCCGTTTAACGTCATGATGCAAGGTCTGTATTTGGGTCAGCCTTGGAGTTTGGACACATTCTTATGCAATGTTAAAAGTTAAAGTTAAAGTACCAATGATTGTCACACACACACTAGGTGTGGCGAGATTATTCTCTGCATTTGACCCATCACCCTTGATCCAATGTGAACAACTACATAAAAAAAATCACATTTGACAAAAAAAAATTGACATCCTACCCTGCAGTTTTGTGAGCCTTTATGCTGCTGCGGTCTGGCTGGACCTTGCCAAGGTAACAGTGAAAACGTGGACTGGTTTTTCAGTATAGTAATGCGGGCGTTACTGATGGAACGGATTGGATAATAAGCGCTGACAAAGGGTCTTCAAATGATCATAATGAATAATGACAGGTTCTATAATTATCATATTCCTGCATATTTATAATGGATTTTTCTAAAATTAAAATAAATATAAAAAAATCACAACAAATAATTTAGGGGGACTTCAGCTCCAATAAAATAGGCCTAACTACGCCAATGCCGTCAGCTTTGTTGTTTTATTTGTACTTTTGCTTTTATTGCACACTATGGACATCGGTGACACCAGTCGTCTGTTTTGAGTGACTTTCACCACAACACAACATTCCAGATGATATAGTGATACGAGCGGCTCACTGTGGTTTGTTGTCGGCAACAAGGAAGGAGGCGAGGATGTGAGCGGACAAAAGCGAGAAAGGAAACCTGGCTGATGTACAGGTCTGGAACTATAAGCTGACGAAGGTTAAACTTCGAACGAGTCAAACTTCGTAATGCAAGATGCTGTGTATATTGACAATAAAAAGGCTTTTCTACACTATATCAAGTAAATAACTGCACTGCACAGCTGCTTTGAGTTGTACACAAATAGAGAAGCTCAAGGTTATGGAGATACGCTACAAGCTACATCACAAACATTTTAACGGATTATACAACTTACACGTCCATTGCCAAACAAAGTAGACACTGATCTATTTAAAACTAGTTTTTAGGAAAATCATTCTTTATTTTGCCGGACAGTGATGCTTTTATAGTAGTATACCGAAAATCCAAACAAATTGCAAAAACTCAGACTTTTACCAACGACTGGACGACAAAGTATGAATGTTCTACCCTGAGCAAGTGCTCGAGTTATTGTTTTCTGGCGGACAATTTTCATTTTATTGACAGTGCAGTGTGAAAGCCGATGTGTTTACTTTGCAATTAAGTAAACAGTCTCAAAGAAACATAACCTGAGGAAGCATTCACATTTCGATGTCCGGCCCCTGAGCTCTCTGGCTCTTGAAACTGCAGCTCTCTTCATTATGTAATTGAATAGCCCTGCCTTAAGTCTTTAAAATGTTTTCTAAACGCTTATTCTTTTAAGTGAGAACTATTAAAATGATCGCTGCAAATTACACTTCTCTCGCTTGGTCCGTTCGATTTTGCGCGAGTCATTTTGACGGGAGAGGTCCATACTTCTTCATTTGGAAATATATGCAGGCTGACCCCTTCTTTAGTTGTATTGCTACAACCTGCATCAGTGCATTTGGCAGACGTACAGTATTTGATAATTCCTTCAAATTATTAGCAAAAATAACATGATTCGGGGTGAAGATGCTACCAAAACACAAACTACGCAATACTAAATGGCCTCCAGTCTTCTTTAGGTGGCGTCAGCAGACTGATGCAGGCCTGCCCACATTTTGGAGCTAAAAGTGGGCGTGCCAATATGTTCTGAAACTGGTTAGAAAACAAGCCTAAAATCCCTACTGTTTTTTTGGGAGGTGGGGGTTGGGGTACTTTGTACAATTTTTGTAGATCCAGAACAGGGGTGTCAAATGTATGGCTGGATCAGGCACCCAAACAGGTTTTATCCGGCCCGTGGGATGAGTTTGCTAAGTATAGAAATTAACCTGAAATTTTTGAATGAAAGAAACAGCTGTTCTAAATGTGTCCACTGGATGTCGCAATAGCAATTCTTTGTATCTTTGTAGATGATGCTACATATGTGCAAAATAAACCACATGATGTTAGTGCACCAGTCGAGGAAAATGATCAAACTACATAAATAACATCCTGTAATTTGATTTTGATATATTTTTTTTTATCATGATAGATTGAAAATCAACACCAATGAGTTGACTGATGAACATTATCACATAATTTATTCAGAAAGTATAAATAAGGACAAATAAAGATAGAATACTATTAACCGCAACGTGTAAGTGTAAAAAAAACAAAAACATTATGATTTGTACAATTTCATAATGTGCTTGTTCTATTTTTAAACTAAAAAAACAATCTGAAGTTGTCTTTGTTTTTAAGTTATTGTCCTGTGATTTTACCAGTGCGGCCCACTTAGGAGTAGATTTTTCTCCCTGTGGCCCCCGATCTAAAATGAGTTTGACACCCCTGATCCAGAACTATGAAATAAGTGCCAATGTTGTCAGCACAATACAAAAGTTGAAGATTTCCCACTGCCATAATTGATGTGGGAGCATGTGTGAAACTTGTTTTTTTTCTGTGGACTTCATCCTCTGTGTTATGAACCAATTCTCTGCAGGCCAACTCGATGAACTCATGTTTAAAGAGGAGCCGTAATTAGGTTTGCAAGTTTGTTTAGTTTTTCGTTTAGTTATCTGCTTGTGCAGGAAATGGATTACCTCTAAGAAGGCTTCAGTAAAATGAAAGATTAGATTTGGATGTTTAGTCCAAGTTTTTTTTAAATCTCCTTTAATGATTAAATCCATTTTTGACATGGTGCCATGTGTGCGTGCCTGTGAGGGATCAGTGCGCAGATTGCTTTAACATTCTCACGATCCTGTTTGTAACATGTTGGCATAGTTGGAGACACTGTACGGTATTTGGTTACAGCGCCGACATCTTTTTTTTTTTTGACAAACTCCCATTTTCTCCACATATTGATGTATTCGCATAAAATGTTTTCCTCTGCGAATGCGGGCGCCTGAAATATTACATCGATAATTCAGCCTCCTCAATATGAAATATTCCCGGCCGAAAGACCTTCAGCGCAGGCAGAGAGGAGTTAGGTGCAGACAATGCATTTGTTTGAAGATTATGATGACACAAGCAGCTGTGAATTCAGACAGCTCTATCCGCAGAGAAATCACTGCAGTTTGATTTTTATCTTTGCAATTATAGATAACAGAGGGCTGACAAATAATTGCCTTGATTTTTTTTTTCTTCCCTGCATAGCACAGAAAATCAACCTTGAGATGAACAGAGGACGATGAGTGTGCCCCAAAATGGCTTCCTTGATATCTAGCAAGCAGCAGGGTTTCCTCACATGCACTTGAATTGATTAGTACTTTGACTGAAGGCATATTCAAGTTGTCCGCCCCCCCGCGAGGATGCTCCAGTACTGCCTCATACGCGCGCTTCCTCTGCTCTCTCACTCATCAGGAAGCTCCTGTGGGGCACTGAGGCTTTGATTGACTGGCGGCCGAGTCCACAGGACTGCTTCTATTATTATCATTTCCACTGTGGCAGAGGGGAGCGGGGGGCTGGTGTCCAGGGGGTCTGGCCCCACAGACCCAGCTTTGTGCGCGCGATTGTCAATTAGAGGTAGCGCACTGCCGGAGACAAGTGGGATGCGAGGTTAATTGCAGAGGACCAAACAGCTGGCTTTATCAGGGCCCATTGTGTTTGCGGCAGTTGTCGCGGCAATTGAGACCTGGCTATAATCGCTGACTAATCAGGCCTGCGCCAGACGACGCCTCTTTTAGCAAAAGGCTGGTATTGTTCAGGATGCCACGCTGCTTCTGCATTTCCCTCCCCAGCGGCGCGTTAAAAGGATCTTATCAGGCGAGACCTAAACAATAGCAACAGGTGAAAGGTAAAACCTAATTTATTTTTTCCAGGATATGAAAGTTCCTGAGGAAAACATCAGTAGAAGAGGACACAAAAAAGAATAATAGCAGCTTACTGTCTGTTTTTCCGCAAGTTCCGACTCAGTCGTTCTCCCCTTGAGGATGCTCCTGATTTTTGGAATTGCATTTGGCTTGAGTCTTTAAATGTTTTGCCATCCAAACTCCAACCAAAACCGTTCTGCTTCGAAGTCAGCATAATTCAAATGATGGCTACAAATTCTACTCATTTCGCTTCAGCCGTCTCATTTTGACTGGAGAGGTCCATACTTTGCTCATATTCCTATCAATCAATCAATCAATCAAAGATTATTTATATAGCCCTTAATCTCAAATGTCTCAAAAGGCTGCATCATTTGGAAATGCACACAGGCTGACCCCTTCTTTAGTTGTATTGCTGTAACCTGCAACAATGCATCTGGCAGACATCATTCCTTCGAATTCTGTCACGCCGCCTGCGCCTTTCCCTCCCTAGCAACGCTATTAAAGGATCCTATCAGGCAAGAGCTAAACAACAGCAAAAGGTGAAAGGTAACACCTCATTCCTTATTCCAGGATTCAGGACTTCCATTCAGGGAAACCATCAATAATTCATTTAAAGAAGCCATTGTAGTGACGCTCAAAGCAATGTGTCCATTAATAGTGGAATGTGATGCAAGACATAAATATGACCGATCCATCTTCTGTTGTGTAACTATGTTATGCTTGCTTTTGTTCATACAGCAAGGCCATGTCCATGCAAATACGAAAAAACACTTCTTTCTATGAGTTCTGGTCTTTCGTCCCCACGCAAACAGGCTTTGTGTGGCCCTTAACAAGATTTAGTTTGTGGCCCCATTTTGCTTTTTAATATTACTTTCCTTTTTATTATTATTAGAGGTCTAAAGCTGACGTCTCGCCCCTGCATACACAAACTCAGTATGTTTACATGCACTAAAAAAACGGATTATTGACTTAATTTGGTCAAAACCAGCTTTTTAAAACATATTCTAAAACTTCAAGAAAGTGTTTGCGCGCGTCATGCAGCTTGTAATGTATCGGAAAATTTGGTACGGGAAAAACTTTCTGATTATCTGGTTAATGTAGGATTATCATTCGTTTGATAATCCATCCATCCATCCATTTCCTACCGCTTATCCCTTTCGGGTCGCGCAGGGTGCTGGAGCTTATCTCAGCTGCAATCGGGCGGAAGGCGGAGTACACTCTGGACAAGTCGCCACCTCATCACAGGGCCAACACAGAGAGACAGACAACATTCACACTCACATTCACACACTAGGGCCAATTTAGTGTTGCCAATCAACCTATCCCCAGGTGCATGTCTTTGGAGGTGGGAGGAAGCCGGAGTACCCGGAGGGAACCCACGCAGTCACGGGGAGAACATGCAAACTCCACACAGAAAGATCCTGAGCGCAGGATCGAACCCAGGACCTTCGTATTGTGAAGCAGACGCACTAACCCCTGGCGCACCGTGCTGCCTTTGTTTGAAAATGATTATTATAATTATAATTAGTATTGCATCTACTAGGGTTTAACCCTCCCTGGTATCTGTTATACGAACTTTAACCAATGTTCCTTGAACGCAATACAGTCATGTGCTGTGAGATGCAAAACTAAAACTCAACCAACTCTTCTTACGTATTAGTACCTGTTTTTGTGTATTTGGGATCTGCGTAAGTGCCGAAAATGTGAAATCCCATCCCGTCGGCATGGCGGAGATATTTATAAAACAATCTTGACTTCCTTCATACTTCAAACGTTGGGACCTTTTTCCCAAGTGTGACATCATTAGATATATCTGTATATGGTAAAGATATACCCAGAGAGCATTGCGCGAGTCCGCTATTGTAGTCCAAAACTGTAGTCGATAAGCTCCTTCTTTTCCTCTATCCTCTTGTTGTGGGACAGACTGGCTCATACATGCACATGCATTCTCCGCTGTTGCCATTTGTAATACAAAGTAGCGCATAGTTCGAACTTATATCTGTCAATAGACTCCACGTTGAGGCGCTAAAAACTACAACATGGCTAACAGGGAGAGGCCGTTAAAGCGGAGGCAAGGAAATAAGATCGCATCCCAAAGAGACGGTCAGAAAAGCGGCTTGAAGAGGATCTGTAACATTTTTACCAAAGAACCACCATTACATGTTATGTAGACCACAAGGAAGTGTTTTAAATGTAGAAGAAAAATGATATGACCCTTTTAACATACCGTGTACTATGCGCATTCCAAGATTACATGAAAATAAAACTTTATCCTAACTTTTTTGTGTATTTCCTCATAGTCTGAAACAGATGGGGAGAAGCTCGACGCTTTGGCTTTGTTTAACACGAGTATCCAACATTGTAACAACAACATTTCGGACGTCAGAAAAGAGGAAATTCATCATAGCCCCCCCTTAAGATAATGCCCATGTCATTGTGCATCCTGGATCTCACTGTATTGATAAACAGAGGCGTTATTATGCGACCAAATCATCTCATCAGTTGAGCTTCTGAATGGCCGAAATGCGTACGATAGCATGTGAATGTGTTTTTATGTTCAATGTTTGTGGGGACACTGCTCTACAAATGGTCATTGCAGTAGGATTCCTACTGAACAGAATACATCTGCACAGTTTTGTGGTAGTGGAATTTTTTATGGATAAGTAAACCTTGATGTCATGTTGTTGTTCTTCAGGCCACAAACTATCTTGGACTGAATCATCTGCTCACCCTTTTAAACTTGATAAATCAACAATTATTTCCACACAATTAACCAATTATTTTTATCGACACGCACGCAACACATGATCATTGCTTGATAGCAATCTCTGCTATAGTGGAGCGCTGTTTGCTTTTTTTATGTGAAATCTTAATTGCAAGTCAAGCAAACCGTCATCTAATCAAGCAATGTTTCCCCTCTCTGACCCCACTGCATGTACAAAGTATATGGAGATATCAGCTCTGCACCAGCGAGGAAGGAAATGCTGCTTGTGCTAATTGTTGCCCTCATCACTAATAAGAAGAAACTTGTACATAATTGTATACCACTCCCAATCATTGAGAGCTTTTCAGGTTTCCCTTTGATTGTACATTTAAACCTCTTATCATATTTTCCGAGCTATAGAGCACATGCAAGCCGCACCCACCAAACTTTAAAAGAAAAACATAATTTTACATATTATAGCCGCAACGTACTGTAAGCCGCAGACATATACCGGTACGAAAGATTTTGTAAATGATCATTTACATACCTTGATTGTTTCCAAACGGCGCCTGTCACACGGCAGTAGACGGCTGATCAAACAAAACAGAAGTCATCATCATGGACCCACTCGCTACGGAAGCTAGCTCTACAATCAGCTAAACAGACCCAATAACTCCACGATGACAATTTGATTAATTTACTAAACTGAAACAATACAAAAATAATGCTATTGTAAATTAACACACACTAGTGTCATGATCCGTGGTCGGATCATGTTTTGTGTTATCGGTTTGTTTTGGACTCCTTTTTAGTTCCTGGTTATGCACTTCCTGAGTTTAGTCACCATGGTTACTTATGATTTTCACCTGCCTTTTCGCGCACCTGTTGCTCATCAGAGACTCTATTTAGTTCTGCCTTTTCTGGTCACTCATTGTAGCTTCGTTGTTTGCTGTATGCAACAGTCACGTTTGTTTATTCCTGGTCTTGATTCCTGATTCCGGTGCTAAGTAAGTTTTTGTTTTAGCTTCTTGTGCGAACGGCACGCTTTCCTTTTGTTTGTTTTTTTTGTCTGTTTGTATCCATATACTATTTAAGTTAAATAAACCAACTCCTACCTCACGCTGTCGTCCGGAGTAGTCCGTGTAGCATTGTAGGAACGATCCCGCAGCAAGCTGCAATCATAACTGTGACAACTAGTAAACGTGTTGGCTTGATTACATTACGATAGCGCATACAAATATGCATGAAAACACTTCTACAGACATCATACATGGCACGGTTTAGTAAGTATAAATTGTTTTTGTTATATTATAAAACGTACAAACGTTGCTGAATAAAGAATCTTTTTGAGCAACAATGCTATGAGCGGCTGGCTATACTTCCGGTTCAAGGCACGAAACAGGAAGTGCACTTTTAACCCGCGGCACCTCGTCCAAAAGATGGCACCATAGTACAAACAATAACACACCTTTTTAGTGTCTCTATCAGTGTAATATGAAAACCATCCATCCATCCATTTTCTACCGCTTATTCCCTTCGGGGTCGCGGGGGCGCTGGAGCCTATCTCAGCTACAATCGGGCGGAAGGCGGGGTACACCCTGGACAAGTCGCCACCTCATCGCAGGGCCAACACAGATAGACAGACAACATTCACACTCACATTCACACACTAGGGCCAATTTTAGTGTTGCCAATCAACCTATCCCCAGGTGCATACCATTTGTTGAATATAAAACATGATGGCTGTTAGCGAAGAAAAATCCATAAATTAGCTGCACCATTTTATAAGCCGCAAAGTCCAAAGCGTTGGAAAAATATAGCGGCCTTATAGTCTGGAAAATACAGTAATTAAAAGGCAAAAGTCCCCTTGATGCTGCACTATTCCACGGCTCTAGCTCCACTACCTGCCTCCCTCTCCTCTCCGCCTCATATGCTGCCTCTGCCTTGGTGTGATCAACACAATTTGACCTCTCACTCGAAAGAAGTGCTCAGAATTTAATAGATTTTTTTTTTTTTTTACAGTCTAATCTAACCAGTTCTCTCTTTATTGCTGTTTTGTACCCAATGGACCTCGTCTTTAGCAGGCCTCCCCCACCCACTGCACTCTCACACCGAGAAAATTAGTTCATCAGAATTCAAAATGTACTGCTGGCTAATTAAAGGAGTGCTAATTGAGTGTTAAGAATCGGGCACTCACTTCTCCAAACACACACACACACACACACAAGCAATCAAAGTGACAGAACCGAGTACACCAAGGACGTTGCGCTTGGGGAGCTTCATGCCAATCAAAAATGGAGAGAAATGAGAGTGGCCATCCTCCCAGTGGAATGTGATTTCCAGATTATATCATGGCCCCATGCCGCCATGTTACCCTGGTCTCTCTTTCGCTGCACAGATAGCCTGCCTCACCGCGTGCATCGCGCTAATGAGGTGTGGCATTTAAAGACGCGCTGCCCTGACACACGGGCATTGTGTGCCAGCCACTGGATTATTAAGGACGAAGGTCAGCCCGTTAATTGCCTCCCTGCCATCTCGACTCCCAACAAACGTCCGCATTTTTATCTTGTCTACATTTCCTGCTTGCTTTGTTTACATTCCTTTTAATGTTGTTTTCTCCTGAAGCTGCAGGCCTCCCCCTCTCAGGGAAGCGAAAAAGCATATTCCTGCGTCCTCGGGGGGAATAATTAATCCTTACAAGGCTGTCGCATGTCGAAATGAAGCGAGTGTGAAGCATTTAGCCCAGGAGGCATCGCAGGCTGTCGCCCGCACAGGCACCTGTTGTTGTCCCTGCCCTACATTTCATGAGAGAGCGCTGAGCAGAGGATAACAACATGCTTCACTGATGTCAAATGAGACACGCATGTGCAGATGCGGGCTTGTGTGTGAGTGTGTGTCGCCTTGTTTTTTCGGCTTTCACGCGCGGTATTTGCATGCACAGGTGCAGGAAAGCCCCTACCATTTTTGAGGAGGTGCTGACTGCCTCGCAGGGTGTTTATCAGCCTGCACCATCTGTATGCCGCCGCACTCAGCCTGGATCTGCTGCACACTAAACCAATAAGTCACACAGAGTCTCTCCTTCAACTTGCTGCTTCTGGAGGAGAGAGATCAAACAGTGAGTAGGCGAGGGCAATTACGACCACGCTTATTGTCATCGACTTGGCTGTAAAATTTATACCGTGGAACTTTTTTAAAGAGAGAAGGGGGACTCGAATCGGAAGCATCCAGATGCTCATTTGCCTCCCCCCAACCCCCTCGTCTTCCTTTATGCCGCCGAGTTCTAATAACCGGAAGCTTTTGTGGGCCTGAAAGGCCTCTAATCCCTGTGGCCCGTGAAGTGTGAAGCCCTTTGATGCCAGGTTGCCGTGCCAAAGGCTCTGCCTGTTGACAAACAAGGGCCAGGCTGGGAAAAGACGCACACTTTTCGAAGAAATGCAATCTCGGCCATCGAATATATAGACTCAAGTCAGCGAGAAGGAAAATAATTAACGACCCTTTTCGAGGCCCTCATCAAGATTTTGTTTGTGGCCCCGTTTCGGTCTGTAATGTTACTTTTGTAAGACGCTAGGGGCTACAGGGCCGACTGCAGCCGAGGGAGTATAGGTTGTATTCGGACATGTGCCTTTTGAACGGAAGTGAACGAAGTGGTGGGCCACAAAACCAACATGCTACTGTGCAGCAAGCAGAGAGCGAACTATCTGAGTACGCAAGGGGCCTAGATCTTACCACTAAAAGCAGATACGAGCAAAAAATGCAAATAGTGCAATAGAATCTAACCCGATTTGTCGAGTGATCTCAAGAACATGTGTTCCCAGACATATCGAATTATCTGGTGCTCCAGACATAATTCTACACAACAAAACAGATGAAAACTTGGAAAAGCATGGAGCCAACTTCCCTAGCTTCCGTAGCGAAGATCAAGACTTCTGTTTTGTTTTGATCAGAAGTTTTACTGCCGTGTTACAGACACAGTTTGAAAACAATTAAGGTATTTAAATAAACATTTACAGAAGATTTCTGTGTTAAGAACTCATTTCACGAGGTATATCTGTGGCTTATAGTCCAATGTGGGGAGGAAAATTCAAAAATGTTGTGGGTGCGGCTTATACACCGGTGCGCTCTATAGTCCGTAAAACACGCTACAACAACTACAAATTACTTTAATCCGATATGTTCAATGGTGATGTGTTTATATTCCATATAATGTCCAAAGTTTATTTGAAAGGGTAAACAAATAGGTTGATAAGTCCAAGGGGAAAGACAAGTGTTAGATATCTCCTACCGCTGTGAAGCCAATTCAGAACTGCTAAGCAAATTCTGCATTAATTGACAAAGTAAACACAATAAATGGGCAAAAACTATGAAAAAACAAAGGTTCTTTAGACATTATATGTTCAGGGAAAATGTTTTGCTACAATATACACTTACATTTTACTGTCGTTTTAGAAAAGTAAGCAAGTTTAGAATGTAAATCTGTCATGATGACGGCTTTTAAAGTAATGCTAAATTAGCAATTATCTTTATGGGCTTTTGAATAAACGTGGCTGCCATGCAGCTGACCGAACTGAAACTATTACAGAGGACATGTTGACTCACTGCTGAATAAAAGTTGAGCAGAAACAACTTTTTTTTTTTTTAATAATTTTGTCCATGAGGTTTTTCAGTCATAGACTCCAGCAACCCCCGAAAGGGATAACGCATATGTTCCTTTTGGACTGTACTTGAATGTATAATAGACTGTATTTATATTATTCACATGTGAATAATACTGTATAATAAATAGACTGTATTTATATTATTCACATGTAAAAAATACCTAAGTGTTTATTGTGAGCGAACTGTGGTGCTGAATTTCCCCCAGGGATCAATAAAGTCCTTTCTAGTCTATTCTATTCTATTCATAAGCGGTAGAAAATGTGTGGATGGATGTAGGTGTTTTAGTCCATCAAAGTAGATTAAGCAAACCCCTGTAGAGCACGACGACCACGTTGATGATCAGCTTCTAAAGGGACCGGTTTCCATAACCATATGGACACCCCTAGTGGTTGTGGCCCTAAACAAACGCATAGTTTATGCCAGGGGCCGGGCCTGCCTTTAATGATTTGTTTCTCCCATGCGGCAGTAATTAGTTACAATGATGGGCATATTGCAGCTCGGGGCTTGTCGGGGCGGCAGGACACAAGGCCCTTGATATGCCTGAAAGCCAAGAGTCTTTCCTCATTTGGACCATATGATGATCAAAGATGTTTTTCTTTTTTCCTCATGTAAAGAAGATCAGAAAAAAAATGCTGCCTTTTTCCATTTGCATGCGGACCAGCTTTGAAATGAGCGTGTTTTCCTCTGCAGAGTAAACCAAACAAGTCTTGTCAGTTTTCCACTGTGAGTGTGAGCTTCAAAGCGTCTGTCGCCAGGGAAGCCGCCTCATCAAGGCTGGTGAGGTCGGAGATGGGCCGGCCCGGCGCGCAAGGCTCCGCCCCTTAAGAGGGCGCTAGCTTTTAATCTCATACTTACTGTCACATTTATAATCAGCATGATTAAAAAATGAGACTGCAAGTTTTTTCCTGATTAGCGATCATTTAAATTACAGTCTGATTTAGACATCTTTCCTCAGCAGGAGAGATGACAGTGGAATGGGTCATGCACTAAATTCAGCTCCGGATATTCACAGCCCTCGTTAAACTCCCAATTTATTTCTTTTATGATAAGGATCTTGTAGATTTAATCATTTTCACAGTTGGAGACCCATAGGGTTGTAGGAATTAACTCCCCGTGCTATCTGTAATGGAAGCCCAGAAATGAGGATTGAGGCTATTTGGCTGTGGAATCTTTTTTAAATGATTTTGCAATTGGAAAAGGAAATGGAGTGAGTCCGAGTCACAGTCTGTAACCTGCACACTCTTAAGGTCGCTGACACCGCAGTCATGGCGCTTAATTTGTGTGTTTTGTTGCCTTTTGCATCGGGTAAAAAATGATACTTACGGAGGGCTCACAAGTCGTTTGTGGCAGCTGATGTATCACTTGTAAATGGAGTTCTTCTTCCAACCCCCCCACACACACTTTTTGTTGCACTGAGCTAAGTAGCCATGAAATTGCCTGAATAATGTTGTTTAAATCCAATCTCTTTACGTGGCCTTTCACCTCCATGCCCAACCCCCAAACAATGACACACGGGTGGGGTTTTTTGAAATTGCCATTTTCCTGTTTGCCACCATGAGCTTTGGCTCATTGAACGAGGGCCATGGCTATTCACACTTGCCGCTTTTGCTGTGGAATTGAATTTTGGGGATTGGAGAGTTTCATATTGCAAGCAGCACTGTGCTTTTTTACATTGTGCATTTGCACTGCTGTTTTTCTACAGAAGATTGGCTGCTTTGTTTCCTAACTGGAACATTTGAGGAATGTCGTTATGATGATGTATTTTCTCTTTTGATTACAGCAGTGATTCTCAAACTTTTTTCACCTAGTACCACGTCAGAAAACACTTGGCTGTCCATGTACCACGATAACGACCAACATTAAAACAGTAGCGTAGTAGGCCTAAGGCCATGTCTACATTAAGCCGGATAACTCCTTAAACGAATAATTATTTAGCCTAAGCACCGTGTCAGCTACACTAAATCAACGTTTACCGTCCCCCTCTTTGGATCAATTTTTACACGGGTAAGTGTGCTATGTATTTCTTGAATCTCCGGCTCTTAGCTTTGTGTGGACTCATCGATTGTTTAAAAACTGAGTTCGGAGAGGAAGTGACGCCAGAAAGAACGCGCCACAGCCAGCTTCATAATAAAGCGGTTTCGTAACTCGGACCTAACCACTGGATATGGAGGCAAGTTTCTCCTTTCGTCTGTACAGACGCTTGTGGAAATCACACATGAATACCTTAAGAGAAAGCGATTGCAGCTATTTGGGATACAACACTTCGCAGACGGCAAGAGAACTTTCGAATTTGTCCAGGTCAGCTGTGATTCTACTTACCGAAAAGTTTTGTCCATTTGTCGAAGGAGAGACAACGAGAATGCGGGCTCCCGTGAATGTGATAAAAAAAAATGTAGCGTGTGCTTTGTATTACCTGGCCGTCGAGGGAAGACTACGAAAAACAGCAATTGCTTTTGGACTGGCAAAGCAGACTGTATCAGTTATTGTCCGCCATGTATGTCACGGACTCAACATCTAGGTCCAGAGTATATAAAGTCACCAAAAACGAATGGACAATGAAGGTGAAGGCAAAAGAGTGAGGAGTGTCCTGACCAGATGTCTAGATCCCGAGAGTTATTGCTGTAAATTGTTCTTTGTCACATAGTGTCCATTAAAGATTTGATTAATTTATGATGGCTCAGGTGTGATTCACTACAATATGGCCCCACAGCACACTGGATTCCAGTTAATTGAAATACCACAACACTGGATATTGTTCA